>NC_141496.1:28916231-28951231 GCF_009769465.1 Tauraco erythrolophus
TACTCCCGAAGACGACCCACTTCTAACCATGTCCTCTCTTGAGGACTGCTTTCAATTGCTGGGTTTGTGTAATCCTTGGATTACCTTGCCACTAATCCATTCCATTGTTAAGAATCAGCAGTTTTACATCTATATTGATCTCAGGGGCTGACTTGGCTTCAATAGGAGCCATGCACTTGCATGTAAAAGCAGACTTCACCCCCTTTAGAGTCTTCCTATCCCAACACAATAGCCAGCATAAAAGCTACTTAAGCAGATTGTTTAACAAACAAAACATTTTATCAAAACATTTTTTTTATTATGGAGCAATATAAATTGCAACTTTCTTCAGTAGCTCAGAACTGCTTTAGTACAATGTCAGAATAAATTTTCTACATTCAAGACTGGCATCCTACAGAGAAACATCAAGCCATTACTTTAATGTTTCAGGTTTTTTAATATTTTGTTTTAAGTAAAAGAAGCCAGAAATCTGACTGGCCTTGTTTAGTAGTGTTAAGTCAGAGGCTTCAAAACATTTCAGATAATTTTGACTTGAATACAGAAATCACTGGTCCAGCGTGAAACCTATCCGCAGTTCCACTGAAGCTGGGATTTTCACTAAACTTAGCAGTTCACTTATGTTCTTGAGTATAATCTATTATACTCTTAGGTTAAAATACATTATTGGGGATTTTTTTCCTTCCTTTATTTTAAATTAAAATTTTACCTAAGTGAAATGTGTAGAAGGAAAATTATTTCAAGCAATTGATCCCAACTTAAAACAAAACCAGATTTGAAACTGAGTAAATGTTTTATTTTCATGCACAATCAGTCATCATGCAGTTTTTTAATACAGATTTTCCCCATGTTTCCTGTAGCGGTACTTTTTCCTGTATCTATTTTTCCTATCTCTATTTCATAGAATTCGAGGAATTGCTGTCATGCACTGAATTCATTTCCCTCCAGAGAGATACTTAGCTGCATCTCTTCATCAGGCTGAATTAAAATTACTGTATTTAATAAAAACAAAGGGCATTCCATCTCAAGTTTTGTTCTATAGCATTGTTTAGGTTAAAGTAAGACAGGAGCTTAGGCTGGAGCTTTTTATGGTGTTTTTTTTTGTTTTATCTTTGATTTGAACGTGCTAAATTCCACACATCCAGAGCCTGATTTTGCACTTCCATTTTAGGTATATGTGATATTAGAGTTAGGTCCAAGGCACGAGCAAAATTACTATTTAGAGCAATACATGCTACACTTAAACACAGCAGAAGTAAGCAGAGGAAACAAGAAACAAATACAGTTTTCAGTTTTTCTGAAATGACATATAGTATCTAGAACTAAAGGTAAAATTTATACTGTACCTTCCAATGATCTATTTGTTTTGCCTTCAGTTCCTACGGTTCTGCTTGTGAGCTCACCTTCTCTGAATTTAGCAACTCTGTGGACATAAATGAAATGTTTTTAGATTTGCACCGCTAAAGCCAAGATCGGAATTTGATATTAACTTTAAGTTACCTCATTTAAAACTGGATCATTACAGTATTTTAATTAATTCAGTAAAAGCAGACCCTTCTTCTACAGTGTTAATTGGAAAAATTCGACTTTTAAAATTTGTTTTGTGAATCTTTCTGAACTTGAAAAGAAACACAGATTCTGTCCACTGCCTGCAGACAGGCAATCAATCAGTGAGCACACTTTCAGTTCCAGCTCAGCTCCTATTTACAATAAGCAAAGACCTGTTACAATAACCTCAGTCACCACTATACAAGCAGGATCAAGCTATCTGGGACCCGCAAAAATTAAAAACCCAACCACAAACAGAAAAAAATCTCTCCACCCAAGAATAACAAACTAGTTAACTAAACACAATGACAGTGGTCATTAATAAACACTAATTGTTCTTTAACATAACTGCATCCATCTGTATAAGACTCCAAAAAGTATATTTTTGATTTTTGTTTAACACTCTGTATCATTTAATGAGTAGGAAGCACACTTCTTTTTTAACATTTTCCAGTAAAGTTCCCCAGCATATTTTACAAGAATATGACGTTCCAACAAATACACACATCTATTATTTAATAGGATTATTCTTGTCCTTGAGTCTTTTATTTCCTCAAACTTTTTTTTATTCATAATCTTCCTGATGTTCAATATCCAGATTATTTGATTAGGTCTGTACAGATGTAGAAATTAGTAACAGTACCTTTAACAGTAATTTGGGGTTTGGTGAATTTCTGTGATAACATTGAGTATGGAATTTTTATGAAACTTTAATATTTGTCAGTTTCATTTTTTACTTTAAAGTAACTGTAATTTTATTTAAAAGATAAATAAAAATATAAGTGGGTGTAATAAAACTTGCTGTCTATAAAAAAAGTTATAAAATAAAAGCAGTTTAATATACAGCTAGTCTAACCAATGCTGAAATCTATACATAATTCCCAAAGAAAGTTGCTTTTGCATCCGGAACGAGTAGTGTACTAAGACGAAGAGATACAGTGAGCAATAGAGAATACCAAGTGTTTACACAGATTTCACACTGCATAAAATCTGACAGACATGGAACAGAAAATATATCCTTCAAAAATGTACTCTGGCGCCATATTATTTGTATGTAAAAAGTGAATCATTCCTGGTTCGTAAAAGCCAGGGAACAGCATTATTCACTAGCTAATGTGGCACATTACCAAATCCATGCAACTATTTTGCTTTCACCTACATATAAACTGGCCAAAAAGTATTTTTCCATTTTCATGAAGACTTTTGAATGCAAAACTTATGCATCTTAAATGCTATTTGCTCATCAGGCATAACTTCAGATATGAACATCTCAATTCTGATTTTCTCTTTCTTTGTTGTAACTCTATTAAAATTAGTGAGATTACTCTTGAACAGAGGTCCAAACTGATAGAAGACAGGGAAATTTTGCTGTGAGTTTCAGTGAAGACCAACATTTAATGTCTTGGGTAGGATCAGAATCAGGCCACCACGGCCAATGTAAAACAGCAAACAAGCCAAAGCTTTACCCACACTTGCCGAATTCAGTGAAATTAATCCCACTAGGAAAAATAATCAGTCCATTATTTCCTGATGCTTGGGAAAGACATTATCACCTCTATTCTTGTACTGCTTTTGAATGCTGTGAACTCAAAAACGCGTATTCAGTGGGACTGGACTTACAGGTTGTACTGAACAGGGGAAAACAGATGGACAGCTTCTAAAACTTTCACTTTTCACATATTTCTATATCAAGACTCTGCCAAACTGTGAATCTCACTTCCCATTGAACAGTCATGTTTCAATTTAGAATAGAATAGAATAGAATAGAATAGAATAGAATAGAATAGAATAGAATAGTTCAGTTAGAAGACACCTACAATGGCCATCTAGTCCAACTGCCTGACCACTGCAAGGCTGACCAAAAGTTAAAGCATGTTATTAAGGGCATTGTCCAAATGTCTCTTAAACACTGACAAGTTTGGGGCATGGACCACCTCTCTAGGAAACCTGTTTCAGCGTTTGACCACCCTCTTGGTAAAGAAATGCTTCCTAGTGTCCAGTCTAAACCTCCCCTGGAAGCTGTAGAGAGCAGTGAGGTCACCTCTCAGCCTTATTCTCTCCAAACTAGACAAACCTGGAGTTCGATATAGGTTTTTAACTGCATCAAATGCCTGAGGACTTAGGGAAACTAAAGAAGGAGCTGTCTCAGTGTTTATGCTTTGGCATTCAGTGCTAGGGGAGACCAAGCTGGAGGTGAACCATTGACTTCAATGGTTGCTGAAACACTCCTCTCAAAATGTCGTATCTGAAATAATCTAGGCTAGTTACTTTGGTATTGCTCTTCTCCAAAACATATATTTCAATTACTCAGCTTCTAGATGCCTTTAAAGAAATTTTAGGAAAAAATTGCCAAAATATTTATTAACTGAGAAATTTCAATATTATGTTAAATTCCTGAATATTGCTGAACAGGTGAGTTGTGCTTTTGAGCTTAAAGAAGTCTAAAAGTCTGACAGCATCTTGGTGATAACAAAACCAAGAAGATAATTTCTTATTTCATTATAGACACAATAGCATGATTGAATTTGCTCATATGTCTGGATATCCATTATAACAAGTCCTTTCCAGGGAGCTGGCAGTATAATCTAGTCTGACAACATGGAAAGTTGGCGTTTCCCCTTTTTGTTCAGCATTTCTGAGGAATTCAGATAATAGTGCAAAATTCTTGAATTCCATCTACAGAATATTTCAGCACTAAAAGAACAGATACGAGAGGGTATTTACCAGTCCTAAATAAATTAAAAAAAACCCCACATTATTTGTAATTGTGCAAAAAAAATGGTATAATTCTTCAGAATTATCAATTCTAAATTGGGAAATTGATTTTAGGGAGTTGTTTTTAAAAGTAAGTTATTTTCCTTTTATTTGAGGAAATAAAAAATGTTTACTCGAAAAAAATCTCAGTTGTTTAGACTCTGCAAATAAAAGCAAGCAAATTTTTCTGTGCTTGGCATCTATGTACACGGAGAGATTTTCAGAGATTTTTGTGTCTAGTTTGTGTATACAGTACCAATGAAAAGTGTGATATTTATACAGAAATAGAAAAGATACTGACTGAGTCCATAAACTGGAAAGATCTGCTGTAAATTGCCTTGATTACAACCAAATGTGATGATCTTAAAAACATCTGTAGACGGAAAATGCAAGATACTAGAGAGACTTTTTTTTTTTTTTTGCATTATTTCCTTGAACATGATTTCATCCTGTTGCCTAGAATACTAATAACCCAAATATCCAGCTTCTTGGAGATGATGGTATAACTAGCTCTGTACATCTTCCTGCACTTGAAACGACAATTGAGTAAGTAGCACAAGTCAAAAACCTCCCCTCTCACCTGCACAGAAATGTCATCCTTTGGAGAAGCCTATCTGTCTGCATGCACCCTATGTTCCTTCCTTTAATGCCACTTCCACATCTCCAAGCTTTCTTGTACCCAGGAGGGCACAAGTCAGCTTTCCTGACCAAGAGTTTGTGATCAAAATACATACTATCATTTCCATGGCCATTTTTTTTATATATGTGAAAAAAAAAAAAATGCTACCAAGTGCTCATACACAATAAAATCACTGCAGATGACCATGGGACAAAAGGAAGCCAAACAATCTATGGAACTTTGTAGATGCTGTTAAGCGATGTCCTTTGGCACTGCTTCTTTTACATACTAACAGATGATAATATCATTCCTTTGTCATCCCATTTTTTTGAAACAGAAGTAACTACATTCTGGATCATTCCTCTGACTAAGTGTAACTTAAGCTGCAGGGAAGGCTAGAAAGGTAAGTAGGTGTTGTAAGTATAGGTTGTTACCCTCTTTTTACAAATGAAACAACAAAGCGTTCAATACAACTAAACCAAATTGGCTGCAGAGACGCATTAGAAAACAGGAGTTAGTTGTCCAACACTGGGTAAAATTGCATCAATGATAGCACTTTGTGGAGTGATCAGCCAGTGCTATCTGATGGCTTCCCACAAAAAAAATATTACAATAGCAGCAGTTTGGGAACAGGAGATCTGTATGGCCAGTCTGTCCCCACGGAGCTGGGGAAGGAATTAATTAGAAGATCCTCAGCTAGGCCTGTCTTTGCTTTAACACAACCTGCAGTAATGCTCTGTTTATGTTCCCAGATAGTCATGAATTTAATCATATTTTCCTAAAAATGTAAGTACCAATGAGAAAAAGGGTTTTTGTGATACTCACAGTTATACTCAACTCCAGAAAAACACACTTTAGGGATGTTTCAACCCTGCTTAGGTACATGCATAAAGTCCATTCACATGGGTCTTCTCTCAGGTTTCTGTAGCTACATATGCTCCAGTGTCAGCAAGACAGGGACTATGGTTGATTCAGTGGTCGAGTTCAAGTGTGGGAAGCTCATTTTTCATTTAAGTAATGACTTGTTTGCTAAATTGAAACTTTCAGCTGCTGCTATTTTTCTTTATTTCAATAGCTGTTGTCTTGAAAGAAGAGAAGAAAAGCACTACTAGAAGCTGTTTGCTTACATAATTCAAATAAGGGGGAAAGTGCTGCATTGGTGTGCAATTATAGACAAAAAGATCTTTCTCAATTGTTCAGAACGTAAGGCCAAGATGTGTTTGCAGGCAGGGGTACTGATTTACAGCAAACAGAAATGGGGCAAATCCTCTACTTCCTGTAAAAAGAGATGTTTAGGTTTCTCTTGGGAATATTTTCTGCATGCAGCTTCACCTTACTTGCAGAAACTGCAAAAAATGGATTATTTTACCATAGACAAAGTGACCTGCTTTGTAGTTCTCGTGTAAAACTTTCATTTTTCTGAACAGAAAGAAGGATTGGTTTCTGCTGGGAAGAGATATTTCCTGAGGTCTCAGTATGGTCAAGCATATTTGATTTTAACTGGAATTTTTGCATGAGGTATAAACACAGGATGTGGAATCTTACGAATCTCTATGAGTGGTGTTCCAGTTATTGCATTTTTGATTCAGACTTGTGCTTCATTACAACTGCTTTATGAGAACTTACCTTCCCAAGCTCTGCTTTGCAACTGACCTCACGTAAAGGGTGTTCCACTGGCTTCACTTGAGTGACACAAGTGTTTGGATACCTACCCTCCAATGTAAAATTGTGCCCATGGAAATTTATTTACCAAACGGAGTGCATTTTTTTCAGAGTTTCTGACAGCTTTTTCACCCTCTTTATTCAAAAACAACAATATTCGTAATACAGAAAGAAATTAGTAGTAGCCGTAGCTTTTCATATTTGCTGATGCCAAGGTCATATTGTTGTTTAACATAAAATATAAATTAATCCCTTGCCTCTTCCTCTTGTGACCCTTTAATTCCTCCTTTTCAGTAATTTACAGACAAATACTTGCTCCGTGTGAGCTAGGAAATCGGTAGACTAGCCTAAACTATTGCTTTGAGGACATTGCTCCATTTTTTTTTCTTACGATATTAGATGTACTCATTCAAGGGAAGATGAAAAATAAACAGCAAAACTGAATCTATGTAGGAAATGCCATTCCCATATTTAATTCTGCTCTGTTGCCAGCTGGTAGATGAATTTTTACTTCCAGCACAACACATCCATATTTTGAAAATCACAAACATTCCAGCTTTAAGAATGTGAGGCGATTTCTGTTTCAACTGTTTTTACAAAAATAGAAACAGATTAACACAATACAGATGATTTATTTTAAACACTGCCGAGCTGGCATGTTGTCCCACATGTGCGGAAGGACGGGTCTAAGGTAGGTAAGGACAATATTACTAGAGTCTCCATCTTACTGATGTGACAGGTTTAAAAAACATATAGGTACCTGAGTGTGAACAGCTCACTGAACGGTACGATTAAAGACCTGCAAAAAGCATCCTAGATTGGTATGGCATGACAGGAATCTACGTATTCTGCTTATACCTCTGATTTAGCTGATAATGTATGGCCAAAGATCTTACTTTTTTTGTCACAGCATCATGTTCTCACTTAACATCATTATCTAATTTCCAGACCAGAATATCAAAATCTAAAAGATCAATCTAAAAGAATTGGTTAAGTTTCTCTCTCTCTTCAGGATATTTGCTGCTGTGCACATGAAGATATCGTGGATAGAATGGATGGTGGGATAGCTGAGTGGATGGCAGAATGGCCTTGGATTTTGACAGAAATATAGAGATTGATTAGAGCTACTTACTCTAATTATCAAACAAACATGAAGAGTAGCTCATGATAGATTTTATCTCTAAAGATATATCTACATAAACAAGCAGTGAGGAGAGAACATATATGCGGGATGAAACAGTCAGTGTTGAAGAACCTACTTTCACAATAACAGTTTTTAGGGATGGGGACATCCTGGACTCGTGTGGACTGAATGCTCGTTAGCAATTGGAGTGCATCTTCTGGTGTTGTTTAATCCCAAGGGAATCCAGCCTGTGCACTCCATCACCACCCAGCAAGGTGAAGCAAGGCAAGTAGTGATTGTTGGAAAATTCGCTTTGAAAACGCACTCCCAATGCAATTAAAAAAGCTACACCTGGGAATTCCAGACATGAGATGAGATTATCAGTTCATCAATGATACAAAAAGTTTAATTTCTGTTTTGCTAGAGATCTATGCGAACCAAGGGCGAACCAAGACAGACGAAGTAGGATGGGCTCCTCCCTTGTGACTGCCTCTTTGAGGGGGCTGTGGAGTGTATCACCACTATCACCAGTTATAGACTCAGAAGTCAATTCATTAGAAGGAACTTTAGGAGCTCTAGGCTGAAATCATGCCTAATTCTTCCTTATTTTTGTAATGTAATATGCATTCATTTACCAGCATATTAAAAGAAAGGCAGACAGAAAATAAGAACTTCTGGTTAGAATTATTAGTGCAACTCTAAAGCATCAGCTCTGTCTAGGATCTGTCCCTTAAACCTTTTTCCCCAATGGGGATTTAAGTAGATTGCTAAGTATTTGACAGACCTCAGTATCAAGATCAATACTGAATTAGAAGACATAGCTAAGCATAACCGGGGGAAAATAATTAACAAAATTAAGGAGGGTTTTGCTCTATGGGGAACTATTAAAGTTATCTTTATGGGGTCATGTAAATGTAATAAAGATTCTGCCTGCACCACAATTTAATTCTATATCAGAAATGGTCCCTGTAGATGTACCAAAAGATTATTTTACTAAAATTGAATGTGTATCATCTTCTGCACTAAAAGAAAGAGGAAGAAAATCTTAAAACTAGAAAAGTTGTGAATTTTACACAACAGATTTAAAGCTGCCTAAACTCCATCTGTATCAATGGTATTTAGTCGATGGAGATGCCACAGTTCACCCAAATTGTTATCCTACTCTGAGAGAAGGAGAACATAATGATACAGCTGTGCACTAGGATGGTACACCTACTCTCTATGACAGAATTTAAAAAAGTAGTTTTTGTATTTTAAGAATACAGAAAATGGTAGAAAACTATCTCTTAGAAAAAGTGCAGATAATATGTATGTCTCTGTAAGTATTTGGGTTAATTCGACTTTAAAAAATAGAATGCAGATGTGATTTTAATTTGCCTTGTAACAGAAAAGAATTCAGACTTTAGAGTATGATGTTTTAATATATCTTGTAGAGAAGTGTGCAGCAAACCTGAATTGTTCATTACCAATTTAAATTTTTCTAACTAAATGCTAGAATGTAGCTCTCTGAGGATCTGTTGTTCTTTTTTGCCTCTTCCTTTTCATTAGCGCTTTTCCAATTACTCTAAAAACAATTTAATCAGATCAGAAGTTCTCTTAAAATAATGTCAATCCTTTTCTTAACTCGAAAACAAGGCTACTGTGAGAGAATGTCAAATCGAATTAATTTTGCTCTGTTAACGCCATGGAGATAGTGACCTTCATCTTGGCTCACAGCCTCCACTGTGGTGGAAAGCATCCTTTTAGAATCTGAGGTTTGATCATTAGTGGGAAGATGATGGTGCTGTCTAAGCTGGGAGACCTGAGGACGCTTCGTGGATTCGCACCCTGACTATATCACAAATCCATGTCACCGCTGTTCCCTGTTCTTTCTTTTAATGAGAACCCAGGATGCAAGTGCAAGGAAGCCACATAATGTTCCCAGTGTACACTTTCTTGCATCTATTGCTTCTCTCTTGCTTAGTTTCTGATTCCTGGAATTTTTAACCCAGCGTGAGAAGAATGATCTTTGCCATTTCATCAAAATATCCCTCTAGTGAGTGTCAGGTCAACATAAAATATTACGAGAGACTTTTTGGCCTGATGTTATAATGTTCATCTGTAGGATCAGTCCCTGGTGGTGCAAAGAACTTCCTTGCTTGAATAAAGATTTAAAGGATTGGACATCTACTCTCCACAGTGAACTAGTGTTGCACTAAATACTGGTACTTAGCAAGTACACTTAATAAATAATGATTAAACCTCCTTCCAGTCACTTTTTTTCAGGACTGATAATGTTCAGCTACTAGAATTTGTGCTCTGTTTCTAAATTAGCAATAAATTAGCACTTCTTTCCAATGTTTTAAATAAACGTCATTTTGGAGTAGGAGAGAAGCACTGCAATTATTATAATCATTGACATCAGCCTAAGCTGGGGTCCCCTCTCCATAGTGGCATCTGCTTCAGAAGGTAGCATGAACAGGAGAAAGATGTGGGCTCATGTGTCTCACATGAAAGTAATTCGTGGATTGACTCTTGGTATCTGGAGACTAGCTTAATCCTCTAATTCAATCTTTATGTCTCTTCCGAAACTCTTAGATATGAACTCATAGATTTCATAGATTTTCTAGGTTGGAAAAGACCTTAGAGATCATCCAGTCCAACCGCCCCTAATCCCCCATTAAACCATATCCCTAAGTAGTTCATCCACCCTTTTCTTAAACACATCCAGGGATGGGGACTCAACCACCTCCCTGGGCAGCCTATTCCAGTGGCTGACAACCCTTTCAGAGAAGAAATTCTTTCTAACATCCAACCTGAACCTTCCCTGACTAAGCTTATACCCATTTCCTCTTGTTCTATCACCCATCACTAATGTAAAGAGCCCTTCCCCCACCTCCCCACCATCTCTTCTCAAGTATTTGTAGGCTGTAATCAGGTCTCCCCTCAGCCTCCTCTTCTCCAGGTTAAATAGCCCCAACTCCCTCAGCTGCTCCCCATAAGTTTTATTTTCCAGCCCCTTGGCCAGTTTAGTCGCCCTTCTCTGGACCCGCTCCAGGAGCTCAATATCTCTCTTAAAGCGAGGGGCCCAACACTGGACACAATATTCCAGGTGCGGCCTCACCAGTGCCGAGTACAGGGGCAGGATCACTTCCCTATTCCTGCTGGTCACACTATTCTTGATACATGCCAGTATCCCATTGGCCTTTTTGGCCACCTGGGCACACTGCTGACTCATATCAAGCCGGTAGTCAACCAATACCCCCAGGTCCTTCTCCATCAGGCAGCTCTCCAGCCACTCTTCCCCGAGCCTATAGCGATGCTTGGGGTTTTTATACCCCAAGTGAAGGACTCTGCACTTGGCCTTATTAAAGCTCATGCCATTGGCCTCAGCCCAACGATCCAGTAACTCATAACATTCAATTTTCACGGCAAAGGCTAACTCTTCCTCTGAATACTGCTGTTCTTGCTTTCACTGACATCCAGTGACTTTGGCTGTTTAGGTAATTGCCAGGTGAAAACAAGCCTTTCACAATTTTGAATCTGCTGTATTCTCATTTCCCTGTCCTGTAGTACTTGTGTTGTAAGAGAGCAAAGAAAGAGTCTTCTACAGATGATTTGTTATTTTAAATATTTTTAGCACATCCTCTATTATTGGCGTCCTTTTTCATGGAAAATAAGTCCAAATCCCTTCAGCCTTCATCCACATGTGGGTTTTTCCGTGCCTCTAACTATCTCCATTCCCTTCTCATGATTTTCACTCTCCAGGACTTCTGAAGCCATTCCAATACTGCATGTTGATCCTATGTCCAACTTTGAGCTCGAGTCCAACCTACTTCACCTTTCCATTGTTTGGCCGTTGGATTGGACTTTGGTAAGGGCATGTAGTGAGATTCAGCTGCAGCCCATCCTATCTTCAGTGCAGTGATACAGGTGGCTCAGCCTGGCCCACTGCCATGCATCTCAGCACAGCAGTGTTACCTGGAAGAGGCTGGTCAGAAAAATCAGCTGCTGTGGTCACTGATCCAGTCTTCTGTACTCCAGTTGCAGACCATACAGGTAAGTGGTTTGCATACGAGTTGTCTTTTTAACGTTACAGATACGGCAACATGGATAGGCGCAGCTTGATGGGGAGTACTCTGAGCTGTCTTGTGCTCTTCTATCTGGTGCAGTACAGACATAGCCTAATTCTGCAAATAACTCTTTTAGATTCAGTAAGCAGAACTGAGCACGGTATTCCAGAAGAGTTAAAGTATTTATAATGCCATAAAATATGATGACATTTTATTTTATTCCTTATTATTATCCAAGTTTAGATACATCCAAACACCCTTCCTGCTTTTGTCGAGCACAGCCATTTTTGAATTTAGAACTTCACTGAGCTATGTATAAGGATGCTTCCTCCTTACACTTCTATGTTTTATTTCATCAACTTTCACATTTCTTATTCAGCTATTTTTGTCAGGTCATTCTGAGATTTTCCTAGGTTTTTTGAGGCTTGTGTGTCTGAATAGCTTTCATCATCACAGAAAATTACTGTCAAAAGATTGTTCCTTAATAAAGCTGTATGAAATCGAAATGAGGCACACAGAGACTTTGATACTAAACTGGGGTTTTGGAGGACTCTGAATAAACTCAGTGAAAGCGCTTTCTCTTTTCCTCAGCATGACTAATAGCAAATATTTTATAGGAAAAAATATTTCAGAGTTGCTGTTTCGAGAATCATAGTGATGTGTGATCTTGTTGAGTGACTGTTTTCTGCATGACTATTAGGGACAACATTAATGTGAACAAGAATATTTTTACTGTCGTCAGTGAGCTTCAGCTGGACCAACTGCCACGTAACCTGCTGCGGTCTCAGTGAGTGTACATGGTGTTGAGACTTCACTTGCTGTTCCTTCCTGTGACTGCCCTTGCCAAACTGAAGGGTTTACTTCCAGAACTTGGGAGTGCTACTTGTAACTTCTCCCTCTGGTTGCCTACTTTTTACTCTCTAATATTCAGTTATAAAATGATAGGTTCTTGGATAGCTAGCTATCCTTAATAGCTTCCTACTCACCTGTGAGCTGAAATGTCATGAAAACAGTGAAAGAGGATTTGGAAGGTCAGATGCCCCATCTCTGGAAACATTCAAGGTCAGGTTGGATAAGGCTTCGAGCAACCTGATCTAGTTGAAGATGTCCCTGCTTATTGCAGGGAGGTTGGACTGGATGATCTCTAAAGGTCCCTTCCAACCCAAACCATTCTGTGATTCTATGACTATGATATTGCAGCTCCACTGGATCACTGCCGACTTGTGGAAGAACTGACTGCTCGGATGACAGCCTTCACAAGTCCAGTTTATCCAACATATTCAGACATCTGTTTGGACATCTCTTTCCATTCTGTGCTTTACACTCAGGATTTCAGGTGCTAATTTCTTTACTAACTTGCTTTTATGATCACTGATATTTTTGCAAATTGTTTGGTAAAAAACAAACAAAAACCCCGAAATGCAAACCTGCAGCATTTGGCTCCCTTTGTGGTACTATAATTAGTAACACAAGCAGCTGAGCAGTAATAAAATAGGCTGCTTATGCTCAGATCCCATTCTTTTAAGTTAGATTCTGAATTTCATCATCTGCAAGCATCTATGCCAAAATCCGTCACTTGAATGTTCTTAATTTTAGGACTCAGGGCTGCGCAGTCTTCTGTAGTAAGGAGGCAAACCCACCTACTTGTAAAGGGAAGACACACTCTAAAAAATCCCCATGGTCTGCAGTGATGCAATTTTGGGACACAGTAACACAAGAAATATAAATGATACTGGAGTCTTTCATTCCAGACACTCTGTCTCTCTAATGATACATCAGAGTATTTTCATCTAACCTCTCCTGCTAAATCATTGGTAGTATTGGCTAGATATTGATGATAAATGTATCATATTGATAGCTAAATATTGGTAGCTAAATGTATCATAATGCATCACTGTAACATCTCCAATATCTGCTGATAAATGGCTTCAATCTCTCGCTACAACAGCAATTTATGAAAGAATATAATATAAACTTCAAGATAAACTCCCACAATTTGAAGAGATTGCCTCTTTTTACACTTTATAAATAGAAGCAAAGATTGTACATCTCCTCCAATATATGTGTTGAAATGGTCTAGTCTAATTCCCAAAAGGACAAGTATAGAGCTCAAAGGGGAGCTCTTTGCTGGTCTAAATTGTCATAACTCCAGGAGAGCTATGGCAACTTACTCCAGAGAAGGATCTGTCCCCAGGAGTCTGCCTGCTGTTAACTCTCCACCTCTCAAGCTTTACCAAAGTGATTTCTTTTTTCTCTCTTTTTGCAAGAAGCCCTCACCCAAAGACATCTAGCCGCTTGGGGATCCCCAAAATGGAACAGATGGAGAATCCCATATTTTCAAAAGAAGTTATCTTAGTGATCTGCAGCAGATGCTTCCTCTGTTTCAGATTCTTTCCAAAGGACCATAATATTAGTTTCTAATCATAAAAAGTCTAAAGACATTCATTCTGTGGTAGGAAGCTTTTATGAGCTGGACAACGTACTGTACTGATTCTTCTTTCAGCTGAACTTGCACTCATTAACATCTTTTGCTGGGCAGGTAGAGGGATAAAAAATTCCAAACCAAATGCTGTCAAAATATTTTCAAAACATTTCTGTAGCCATTTTCCACAAAACACAAGTGGAAGGCACAAAACAGATGACAGTGAGGCACACAGTTCATATCATTGCTCACATTTCTATTTCTGAGAAGTTAATTTATCCCCGAGTTGTACTTGTAAAACCTTTATGTATCACCATCATTTATTTCTGGTATGGAATAAATGTACACATGCATTTCATCTAATCAAGGCAGTGTACAGGCAGGAACTAGCTGACAAAGTGTTCCTCATGATCTTTTAATGTACCTCTTCTCTTTCCTATATTCCCTTCAAATGTCATCTCCCCTTGTCTTCTGTCAAACTGTTGCAAGCATGAAAATAATAAATAATACATACTTTGTATTGCAGCAACTTTATACGAGTGCTCTTAACATATAAGCTCTCCAGCGAGACAAGGGAGAGAAAATTTGAGTTGTAGCTCTCTTATCTTAAAATGAGTGAGAAACCATTATGTTCCATTTGTGCCACATCCCACAGCCGGTGCCTGGGAGCCCAGGGAGGGAAGATCTTTCCTCGGTACACACAGCACTAGCATACCTGCAGCAACACTAGTTCTTGGAGCAGAGACCCCCAAGAGCCCTCAGGGAAGCCCCCAGGAGGTACAGGTCCATCTGTTTCCCCGAGCCAGCTCATCTCACATCCTAACACTGCTAAACAGTGATGCGGACTAAGCCCCACTCGAGCATGATGGCAGGACAAGGGTGCAGAAACCTGTTTGCAAGAAACCTTGGGAAAGGTTGCCAATGCATGAACAGCTTTTCATAGGAGCAGAGGACCTTGTTTTCATTGTGCTGGGGGCTGCTGGAGGCTGCTGGGCAGTGAAGAGGACTTGCAGCTTAAGCTTCGCTCTGCTCTGTGTTTGTGTGCAGGACAGAGTCACTCTTCCCTTTCTTCCTTCAGATATTTCAGACTCTCAGGAATTTGGCTAAGCCTCACTGGGATCTCCTACCTCCACTTTCGGGGTGATGCAACACCAAATTAAAATGAGAATTAATGGAAGGTGACAAGAATCTAGCAGCTCTTTGCTGGCCATGGATACCCTGGCCAGTGAGGACAGCTTTAAGGTCCTTCTTGCTCTTCTGTTAATACAGAGAGAGAGCCAAAAGAGCCTTTATGTGGCCAAGAGGCTCCCCTGTGCAGAAGGAATAGGGTTTGCTGGAGGGCAAAGGGGGTTGATCAAGGACTTCATAATTAAATAAAACAAACGAGCAAATGCCAGAGTCAGCCACTGGTACTTATGAAATGGTTCAGGGTAAATAAACACTCACACATTTATATGTAAAACTAAAGCTTGTATGGAGGAGATCAAGCCAAGCAAACCCTGTCGTATTCAGCTGTATATTTGTATAGTAAAACTGAGCATATTTCTCAACATTCAGACAAGGCAGTTCCTCTAAGTGCGCCAGTTTGCTTTTGTTTGGTCTTTTTTTTTTTTTCTTCTTTCTTTCCAGCTGCTCACAAGACCAATAAATGACTAAGTAGCACCATTATTGTAAAACAAGCTGCACAGCATAAAGCTGTATTTACTGGAATGATGTCACATTATTGTTTCCATACCATTAAATATTTACTTTAGGCCTTTTATAACCCTTAGAGATATAAAGGTTATTCTTTCAGCCTCAAAGAAATGCAGTAGGAGGCAATTTTCCAAGTGATGCAAAAAAGTTACGCACACAAGTCCGTTATTCATGCACTCAATAAGGAAATTTAGCTCCCTGCCTTCCCCCACCCCTCCTAGCCTTCTCAGCAAGATGTAGTAAGATTTAGAAAACAAAGAGATAAAATGCTTTGGCCTGAGTGTCAGTGAAAAGAAGAGGATGTTATTTTTCATCAATTATTCTGCATTGATGATTTGATCTACTTCATTCTCTGTACATTTTAAGCAAAGCATTTGCAGAGCACAGGGTTAATACATACAAGATGCATCATGTATACACCCTTTTCAACTTGATGTTATGAGATTTGGGCTATGTTCTTCCCTTTTGTAACAGCAGAGTGTTTTGCTTTATTTTGGTAGCCAGATAGACACAGAGGAGAAATGTGTCGAGGGTTCTGAAAATCAAGGAATTAAACCCAAGCATTCAAAGGGCCCAGCTGCTACTTGGGAAGCGCTACATGAAAATGAAAAAGCTCTGAATATTATGGATTATTACTGGCAAATGTTACTTGTGATATGCTGGCTACAGAGCTGAGGGTAATCATAAACTCAGAGAACAGATCACTTACATTGTGCTGTGTTTGCATTGATTAAGGCACAGAAATCTTCATAGATCTGGGTCAATAAACAGGAGAACGAGGTGAAACTTTTCTTGTGGATCTGGAAAGAATAGATTTGAGCGATTGTGACTGTATTTCACAGGGCTGTATCTTAACAGATCCTTGTTAGTCTTTACCTGCTCATAACAATTTAAGATTCCAATTTTAATCAAAATCAAAAACAATAAGAAGTAAACCTTGATTTAAATAGCTGCTTTTATTTTTACTTTGCATTTGTACTTGGTAATTAACTTTGTTCTCACTGATTGGCATGATAATTAACACAAGCTGATTTGCAACCATATTTGCAATGTATATTTGATACATTTAAATTTTTTTTTTATTTTATCATATAAATAGACACAGTGAGAGTACGAGAATTACTGTAATTTCTTCAGATGTCTACATTTTACATTCATGTTATCTCAGAAAATGGCAAAAGAGTCTTCTTTTCTAAACGATGATTTTGTTTGGGGTTTGTATCAAAATGCATTGGGGCGGAAATTAAAAATCAATTTAAATGCATAAAACTGGTTTAATTAATTGTATTTAACATGTGGCATCACTTTTTTCCTCATAAAAAGGAAACTTATTTTAGCCAGATTACTAAATGAATGAAGTGGATACATTATTTAGTGAATTGAGAGATTATTTCCTGTCTCCAAGAGCTAATACTTAGATGTCTTACATGCAGATAAATGGCTAGTGAGATTACTGGAAGTACTTACAGGGACTAGTGCCTCATTTCTCCTGAAGTCAATAGGAGTTAGACATTTAATCTGTAGTAGGGATTTTGAAACTCCCACTGGTCATCTGCCTTCATCTTCAGGCACTGAAATATCTTTGGAAAACTGACCCCTGATTATTAGGGTTTTGTCCACGTTATCTTATTCACTTTTTTTATTCATAGACTAGAAGAGAAAACAATCCTGCATTTTCAGCCTTCAATCCATTTCTGAATTTTGCATGAGCAATTCCAATTAAATGACAAAAATATTTACTGTACCTACTAGTTCAGCTAAAACAGACATCAAAGAAAACAGGCTTTCCTGTACAGTAAAACATTTGAAAAAGTACAAAATTCAGTTTCAGTATCACAGTAAAGGCAGAAAAAGTAATACATTTCTGGATGTGAAGACGTAATCATTATTTTAGAAAAGTGTCCATGCTAACCTTAAAAAAATTAATGTTTTTCTACTAATTCTCTAAGTAGCTTTGTTTGTGCCACTGAACAGGAGAATCTTTCTAATAAACTGAAATAATGCTGAGAAAATCTAAGCTTTAACAGAAGTTATCAGTGGTTTACATCCCTTCTTTTCTTTGCTGCTAAATACTCTTAGCTTCTTGTGCCTTGCTGCGTGAGGTGTGTTCTCGCATACATTTGTTTTGAGCCTTACAAGCTTTTTTCCCATTTTAAAGTGTAGAACTGGGCATGTGATACCAGCCAGAGCCTCACTCTTTTGGCATTGCTAGATATTAAGACTCCTACATAATACTGACATGTCAGTACATTAATGGATGATACCTGCTCTCTGTCAGCCATAGTATTATAGCTGGACTCCTGTTCAGTTGGTTAGCCATCACGACCCAAAAGTCCTTTTCCAGGCTTACTGTTTTCCAAGTCAGTTTTTCACTCCCTAAGTCTGACTTACATTCTTCGCTCCTACACGTATGACCCTGACTTTTCCAGTGCTGAAATTATATATTTTGAATTAGTTTATTTTACCCAGCAATCCAAACTGCTTCACAGAACTAATCTGTTCTTATTTCTTACAACGCCAACAACATCTGTGCCAGCAGCAGGCTTTACTAGCAATTATTTTTTACTTCCTCTCAGGTTATTAATAAGTATATCAAATACCTTAGGCCTGGTGAACAGATTCATGCAAGAAATCACCAGAAACTCCTACATTCTGGTAATTACCCAATTACAACACAACAATTTCCAAACTATTTAAAATGTGTTAAACTGATCCTGTACAGTGCTAAACTTGAATCACAATGTAGTGTGATTTCATGCCAGTTGCTTTACACTGTCAAGCTATATCATGACAGCATGTTTACCTCTGTCAATAAAGATTGCTGTCCTACTAAAAGCATATATTTTTGATCTCCTTTGGACTTTCTAAACACTGCTTCATCTTGATGCTGCAGTCTACAGACACTATTTTCCTTTTATTTTTATTGACTCATGAGAAGCTTTCAGAAAATCACAGGTAGCACCAGAAGGGATATTAGCATGATCTACCCATTTGGTGCCAGCTACTTTGCAGTCTTCCACTTTTGTGTGCTACCAACATGTTCCTGTCTGCTAAGCACTGGCAAAGATTGTTTCTTCATTGGAGAATATTGTCCTGAGTGTTCAGTCTCTGGTAAGAATTGCAGTTTGCAGATGTAGCCAAAAAAGGAGGAATCCCCTTTGCTGGTATTCAAACTTTGCACTCAAGCATGTGATCAGTCAAACCCACACAGATGTCAGCTGATGTCCCTGAGTTCCATGGTTTTGCTTTGTACTGTACCACAGAAAGGATTAAATTAAAAATAAAGTTACTAACTTAGGAATCAAGCAGGTATTGAAGAATGGTTTCAAGACATTTACACAGAAAGTCTTAAAAAATCCTGAATCTTGCTAATGACTCACATGGGGAGAAATAAGCAAATGTGTTATCTAAATATATAAAATCTACCTCTTTTTTTTCTGAAGAGATCGATCACATTCAGCTGTACTCCATGAGTTCTTTAAATTTCAGATATGAATTTTATCTTTCACTGCAGATTTTATTATATCCAGTTATTGTCAAATCAATAATTCATTTTATTTCATTCCGATGAAAATCGTTTACATGATATTTTTATTTTAAAATAAACTATTAATTGAAACAGAAAATCTGTCTCCAAGACAGGACAAAAAGAGAGCAGCCAAAATAAGGTTAGTGACAGGTTTGTAATCAAAGCCCCTCTCTCTATTGAGAAATAAACACTTGCGAGGATTCTCAGTGTGTTTTACAGTCTTAACGGCTGTCAGGTCTCCCTTGATTGACCCCAAATAAAATCTAACTGGGGGTGACAAAAAAATATGTCCATCAACTTTGCTCATGCATTGCAACATAAAAATTGACTGGAGTCATTGACTACAGGTAGCAATGAGCAAAACTACACAAGATAAATACTCTGGTTTGTGGATACTCATTCACTCCACTTTCATCTGCCACCTTGATTTTTGGATTGGGCATTCATGGATAAAAAGTAGGTGATCTGAAAAAATCGTGTGTGTCTTTTAAAAGACAGTATCGTGTTATGTTACTCCCTTCACCAAAATTTATGTTACATGGTGTTAGACCATGGGCTAGGCTTAATGTAACATGATGCATTAAAAACTGCACATCATGATTGTAATGTGTGTCAGAACAATGAATTGTTATATCACATATCTCTTCATTTGTAGGTAGGGAACCCATGGAAATCATTCGCACAGGGATATATTCTCCTTTTGATGCATGCACATAAATCCCTTTTTCTCTCACTACTTCCAGCTCTTCACCTAATGGTTGGTCTGAGCTAGGAAAAAGTGCTTTTAAAAAAGCCTTGAGTTAGCGAAAAAGGTTTGAATCGTAGCTTAGCATTCGTTATGGGCGCAGTTTAACCCCCAAACTGTAAGAGAGGGCTGTTTTGTAACCTGAGTTCCCCAGTAGCACAATATTTGAGGAATTATCATTGTTACCTTCTCTATCCAGGGTAAATTGTACTGTTACTATAACTTTGCCGAAGACGAGTACGTTTCCTTCTGATTTTATACCACCACATCCCAGTGGACTGCCTCCTTTTCAAGACGCATAGATGAAATCAGAATCTGTCCCGGAGGTGTTTGGAGCAGGTATAAAGGCAGAAACAGGAATGGACTTTGCCCCCAACTCATTTCAGCTTTGGTCAGATGTTTCCTTCTTCCTTTACCTAAATTCCCAACGTAATCGAGCCTCTCCTGTAACAAAACACAGCTCCCACTTGATTCACCAGGTACAGTAGGTATCTCTGGTGGTGGTGGTGCACCACCTTCTGCAAGGTACACTCTGACCTCAGCAGCATAGATGGGAGTGGCATAATACCTCTAATTTGAACTGTATCGGCTGACAAATGTGTTGGTTCTACAGTCCAAATGAACTAGTGGTTAACACCAAACTGCTCCACTGCAACAGCCCTGTTATTTCAGAAACTCTCTTATTAAAGCCAAGGAAATTAATTTAAAAGGGAGGAAGTGAGATGATAAGAATATAGAATTATTGAGACCAATTACTTGTGCAGCTTAGACTTGTGTGTTTCTTAAGGATGGTCTTTAATTGGGAGACATATTACCTGGGAATTGTTAATATCAGAGGGACTTGTGGCAAGTGCTGCAACACTTTTGAGTCTGTCTGCTCTTTTCTTGTGATGAATCATATGTGTGGCATGGAATTCTTAAGCTGGTCTTTCACAGAGGACGTTATGAGTTGCAGGAAGCGTTTTGCAGCCTGGTGTGCTCCCTTGCATGCGAATTGGGTGCACTGTGAACACTTCAGATTAAACATCTATCACACAGTTGTTTATGTGTGCAGAGATTTGAGCTCATCAGGCTGATTAGCTGCTTCCAGTCCTTCATTCTTAAGTGAAATGGGAATGAGCAGTAATCACTACGTGTGCTGTTATGCAGAAGAAATAAAGAGGACTTAGCTGGATTTTTTAGACAAAAGGCATAGGAAATTGGCAGTGACAATTACACTGCTGAAGTAGATTTGTGAAAAACATGTAACAAACTGCCTTGGAAATGTTCCTTATGTGGAGCCAGATGAAAACTGAGGTGATCAGATGACGCTGGTCAGAGGAGAGGAAGTCATATTCACAGCAGCTGCAGCTTTACATGTGAGCTGCTGGAAAGAAGCAATACAGGAGAAGATGTAAAGACACGTGTAAGGGTCCCATGTACAGAATTACTTTCTCCATATGTCAGCACAGCTAGAGCATCAGCAAAACTATGTTTAGGCACCTGCCTCTATGCAACAGTGTGCACATAATGACTTAGGGCTGATAGATCTTATGAGAAACCTTCAACCAGATGCAACACAAGCAGAATGCTGCCAAAATTCATTGAAGAATTGACAGTATCTGTATCACCCAAAAGATAGAATAGCATTCACAGTCTTCGTAACAGAGTGTATTCAACTCTGGCGTAAAGTTACTAATTCACATGGAAACATATCCGTGATTGACTAGACTAGAAATTGTTTCAAAGGAGTTCTGGAAAAAATAAAACACCTCTTTAACTAAAGGAGTGCCTGCCACGGAAAGCATTATACATTCCTGGATATCCAGATATCCATACCCTTAGAAATTAAATTACTATTTTTTAAAGTGTTAATTTATAATTCTCAGGTACCAATGCAAACATGTATTAATAATAAAGCAGATCATGCTTTTAGATGCCTTTTACAATATACTTCAGCATCCATCAGTAACACTTTTTTCAAGTTATCATCATATGCGCTTAAATATGAACTCAGATTCAGCATATTATAATCTGTTTAGTTATCTGAATTAGCTGAAAGAAAAAAATTGCATTCTACTTATAAAATTCAGTAGCTGAGCCTGAGCACTGTCAGCAACACAAGCTGGTGCTTCAGTGCTAGAAATAACACATGTAGCACTTGGAAACACGAGTTACTTTTCTTAGTACTGCTGCTTCTAGGCAATTTTTATTTTTCTACTGTTATTTGTTGTTGGCCATCTCAGTTATGGAACAGCTACGTCAAATACAGCAATGACGTCGAAGACAATTTTTTAAAAAATAATTGATGTGTAGGTGCATGGTGGTAACGCAGCTTTCCTTGAAGTGATTTGTATTTTCAAAGTGTGTGTAACTTAAGTGGAAATCATAATGCCTTGGAATTGTTTAGAGAACAGCTTCAGCCCCAGCATGACTTTATACAGCTTTCCAAGGCCAGATATTAATAAGATTTGAGTTTCTGTCAAAGTAAAGGGCTGCATTTTGCCTTACACCTGCCAGAATGCTGCTCTCCTTCCTCCTCCTCCTGCACGGGTGATGACAGGTTTGCATATAAAATACAAAATACATCCATGAACTTGTCTCCAGGTCATAGTCATTCATGGGGTTATGAAGGCTGTTGATTTTCAGACCTGCATCTCCCGACAGAGACAACCTGCTGAGCCAAGGCTGTGTTTGAGCTGGCCGGGCTTGCAGGTCCCCAGGGAAGCTTGCTGGGCTCTGTAACTGGGGTCACATTCTTCCTCCTCTGCAGATGAGAGACGGCTCCATGGACTTGAGTGATCTTGGCCTTCCTTATGCCATGTCTGAAGGGGGCGCGATGGTGCCAGCTGCACCCTCATGACTGCTGGCTAATGACCTGTAACTGGCATGTCTCCAAAACCGAGGTCACATCCTCCCTCACAATCTGCTTTTCTCAAGAGATATTGGTCACTGGCAGTGTTGAGAGTCACGGCAAGCAACTAACACACGACGGGGAAAAAAGGCCTCCGCAGACCTTCCTGAACTGTACTCCACTGAAACTACATTTATCTTTCTTAGTTATTCAATGAATTTTTTTTTGCTTTCTTGTCGATTTGAATGCTCATTCAGGTGAAGTTCTTTCAAAAATAGACCTCTAGAATTTGACCTCTTAAATAGTTAGCCTGAACTAAGTATAATCATGAAGGAAATCAGCCCTTGAGCTGTCTGCCAGTTATAACGCTAGGACTGAGCTGCCAGTGCTAATGTTGCCTCTTTGTTTGTTTCTACCTGTTGCCTGACACTGAGGCACAGGCAGGTTCTCTTAGCAATCCTTGGCAGCGTGATGAGGGCACTACGTAGTAGTTACAATTACAGCTTTGTTTTCTTAATAGGATTTTATGATTAGTGTAGCAAAGAATTTACAATTAGAATGGCACAGGTCTTCTAGAAGCAGAATCAGTGTAGTATGACTTATAAGTAACATAATACAGAAATTTATAACACAAGTTAGCATTTCCAGTCACCAGGACCCTCTGCAAATCGAGTTGGATCTTAATACATGCTTTGCTGTATCAATGTAACAAACATAATCTAGACTTGAAAATGGTGTAAAAGAATACGAGTCAATCCCTCAGTCCTTGGAGGAAGCAGATGATGGTGGAATCATCTCTGGCCACTGAGGGGTCCCAGGTGTCACTGCCCAGCAGCAGTTCTGGTCCAAGTTCCCCCTTGGAGAACCTCCTTGGTTTTACAGACAGTGCTCTGGGTGCTGTTACATTTTCCTGTTCTGGCGTGGGGTCATCAACAACATCGGGTTGGTCGGGTGCCTTGGATCTTCAAGGCTGGCAGGGAAGGAAGTGATCGGCCTAGTGCCCCGGAAACTTGAGGCAAGCAGGCAGGGGAAAAAGAAAATTGTTTGGTTCATCTGCTTGGTGCACAAGATCTTCAAAGCCTGATAAGGAGGAGAGTGCGCTGGTCGGTCCCAGAGAATGGCTGCTTGCCTTATAAAACGGTGTCAGCTACGCTAACCACACTACCGGGGTTCGGCAGCAGGGGGTACCGGTCACAGCCTCGGTACCCGTCACGGGCCCTCAGAATCACTCCTGTTGCCGCATCTGAGGGTCGATTCGAACTTTTTTCGCATGCGTGCTTGCGAACGAATGGCGAATGACACTGAAGTCAGAAGCGCCTGACAGGTCGAGAAGCGCCTCAGCCCCCCGCAGCCCGCCCGCTCCCGGCCCGGCCCCGCCGGTCGCCCTGGGGACGCCGCCGCCCCGCTGCCCGGACGCCTCCACCGGGCCGGGCGTGGGGGGGAACACCGCGGAGCCCCGCCCCCGCTCCCGGTGGTGCCGCCCAGGCTGGCGGCTTGGCGCATGCGCGGGGTCGCGCTGCGCAGTTCACGACGCTGCCGCGTCCCCTCGGCACCTGCGCCGCCGCTCCGCCGCCATGGCCGACCCGCGCTTGAGGCAGATCAAGATCAAGACCGGGGTTGTGAGGCGGTGAGTGCGCGCGGGAGGGGGAGAGCGCCGCCGCTCCCGCCGCGCCGCGCGGGGACTCGGGCGCGCGCCTGGGCCGTTGGGGGCCGTTGGCGGAGGCCGAGGGCGTCCCCGGGAGCGCTGCCGGAGCGCCCGTCGCCCTCAGCAGGGAGAGGGCCCTGCCGCGGCCCCCGGAGGCTCTGACGGGCCCGGCGGAGAAGCCGCCAGCGGGGCTTCGTGCGCTGCCGGCCGCGCCTGCTGCGGGGCCGGGAGTTGAGGCGGTGTTGTTGTGCTGGGCGGGGCGGCCGGGTGTGCCGGAGGGGCAGCCCCGGCACAAGTTCTGGCATGGCTGCCGGCTTGTTCCTCTCGCGCACTGTCGTCGTCAGGAACACGCCTTTCTTTCCGAGACGACAATACAACCGGGATTTTGTTCTGTTTCGTTAGCGATTTGGGGAGCCAAGGGGAGTCTCGCTGCCTCGGCAGGGTACAGGGCAGTCTCGCCAGATACCTCGCCGAGGCATTAAGTCTTAACCTGTTTTACCAAAACAACTGTTGAATGGGTTATTTCAGACTCGAAAGTTTGCCAAACCGATGGAAAAGTCGTCACCTGAGTTTCGATTTTGCCTAGTTTTAACACAGTCCTAATTTTTAAGAAAAGTTGCAGTTTATTTGTCTGAATCTCTCTTATTACGACTGTAAACATAAGTCTTTAATGTTAAATATTTGGTCATAGTGGGGTTTATTAACGCTGCACCCTCCAGAGACTCTGCTGGCTCAGACCGAGACAGGAATTAGTATATGTGCCAGATCAGGACATTAAATAGTCCAGTTTCATGCAATCAGCTTTGTATTATGACTTGTCTAATTTTAGGCCTTTTGGTTTGGGTCCCTTTCATGACCTGTGTTCTGGTTGCTGGCTTTGCTGGACATTGTAAACGTCCTCTGTGCATTTTTAAGTGGATCGTATCTTGTGCTGGTTTTTATAGACAAACTATTGAGGTCTGTGGAAACTAGAATTACTTAACAATTTTTCAGTCTGCGTATTCTTTTTCTTAGCTAGAAGTAGAACTTATTTGTCTAGAGACTTTTGGGAAAGCTGTTGTATCTAATAGAACAGAATTTCACTTTTGTAGAATTTGTAATTTCTAGAAGTTTCACTACTGGCTTACTGCTGCTGTTTGATAGTTTTTCTGAGAGAGCCATGTGGTAATACTGAAAGGCATTTGAGGTGAGCGTTGCTGAAGGATAAATCATCACAAAAGTTACCTGAACAAGCTTTTTACTCATGTTTGTAGATTGGGAAACAGTGAGGGGCAAGTCTTTACTAGGCAACGAACAATTGTGTGGAGACCCCCACAGAGCTGGCGCAGGCCTGCGTGTTCACGTGGTGAGCGCTGTACCATGTGGCTGTGTCCCCCTAGACCTTGAGGTTGCCTAATGGTGCCAGCGTGGTTATGCACATAACTGCATGTGGAGCTAGCTCAGCTGTCTGTATGCCACTGTCTCTTGTTCTTCCAGCTCTGGGATTAGCTTGCAAGTTCTTTCGCTCTGTTTCTCTGCTTCTGCAGTTTAAGTGAGTCTGAGGGAGCTGAGAAGAAGAGATAAAAAATTTAGTAGTGTTGGTTGCCGTGTGTGAGCAATTTCTTTACTGCTTAGTGTGACTCCTGTTTGTTCACTTGATTTATGTAAATCTATGGATGCTGGTTTTGATTTTGGTACAAGCTCGTTCCATCCAAATTACAGAGTAGGTTGCTTAAATTCCCACTGGATATTAGCGCAGTTACAATGATACTAACACAGTTTAGTTTATATGCAGTCAAAATTAACATACACAAAGTTTCTAATGTTTCTGCTTTGTTTCTAATAGCACCCTTTCCTTGACTTACACTCACGTTTTTGCTGGCCCTTTGGGTCTTAAGGCCACTGGCTAAATTTGGTAGTGGGAAGAGGACAAATTCGAGCAAGTCATCACCATCCCAGATCCTGTGTTGAGAGAAGCATATGATGTTGATTGTTTTGTCTTTCTCAGAGTCTGCACTGAGAAATGCATATGAAATATTTCACGTCTTAGTTTTTCTTCCTTGTTTTGCACTCCACATTTTATCTGAATTTACTGCATATGGTGTGGTTTACATGTGTTGGATAGTTTTTTTTCTGTATTATCCTAAAATTGGTTTCAGCCATCGCTCAGGGTTGTATTCCTTTGACCACTATTTGACTGTTGGTGAGTTGCTTACAGTGTGGGAGCATTTCAGCATCTTCCTATGCCTGTGTTTTTAAGGGCTCTGCTGTCGTCCCGTGTTCCTGCTCTCATCAGATTTGATCTTTTATGCCACTTTTTTATTGTAAGTCAGAGATAGCTCATTTTTGTTAGTAACAAAAATCAATACAATAGTGTTATACCATGTGATTGTACAAAGCTGAGCAAAAATTAAAACAAAGCAGGTAATTGTCACCTAGTCATAACAGTAAGTCCAGGCAAAGTCTGAGTATTCCTGAGGCCTGTTTTGTGAGCCTAATACAAATCCAGTGGCCCCTTAAAAACAATGCTTAATAAGTTACAGTATGTTTCAGGGGTACTGTATAGGTGGGCATTCCGCGGAGCTGAAACAATTGCTGCTTGTGATAGGAGAAGACTTGGTGTTGGTCCGTGATGATTCAAGCGAATCTAAATCTGAGGGACTGTGTTACAGAGCAAAGGACTTAGGTGGCCACCCATCTGTATATTTCAGGGAGCTGATCTGCTGAAAAATAACCAGGACTAAAAAAAAGTTATTTTCAAGGATGAGGCCTGCCTGGACCAGCTCACCACACAACTGTACACGTTTCAGGGCTACTACAAAGAAAGGGGTGAAAACATTTGGGAAAATGATACAAATGCAGTCAACAGGATTCAGATTTGCTTTTGGAGAATGACTGTGAAGAAGCAAGTAAACCTAGCTTGTGTTTGTTGCGTGGTAACAATATGCGCATCTACAGTTACTCTGCAGCAGCTGACATACTGTAAGTGAAGGTAACTTTAAAAAAACAAAGAGAACAGGAATATTGCCTTATACTCCCCGTGGGGGAGATGATGCAGCAGCAGTTCCCACTTCTGTGAGGGTTGCACGCAGATACAAGAGGAGGTATGACTCTGTCCTAGTCTACCCTTCCTTCTCCAACTAGAAGCCTAATTAGGGACTCTCTACTACAGTGGGCGTGCACGTGACTTGAGCTGACTTAGGAACATTAACATTGTCCTCTTATTTTGGACTAGAACAACTATATAGGTATTTATTCCTGGTATGTGAGAAGACTCATGTAGAGGCTTATTAAACATGCCATGAAGTGATGACTTAACACTTCAATTAATTTTCCTTATTTTTTTCCTGCATTTACAGTTTAGAAAAGTACATTGAATTTAGCCTGTAATACTGATTTTTCAAGCAAGTTCAAAGCTTAGGCTATAAGAGTATATAAAAAAAATGTAAGGGTCAAGGATCATTAGGATGTATTGAACTTTTTCAGCTTTTTTTTTTTTTTTTTTGATCATCTGCTGTAGCACATTCTTTTCTCTCCTTAGTTACCTAACTCACTTTTTTTTAAAAAAAAACTAAGAACAAAGCAGCTTTCTGCTTTGGGATTTCTTTTAGCTGTATATCATAAATTCTTTGTGTACTCCTGTCAAAGGACTATATGGTAGGTCATGGGTTCCTTACTTGCCTTCATGCTTCTTACATTGCTACGTATCAGTGAAAGAAATTTAAAGTAGGATTAGGGAAAACCTTTTGCATTTCTGACAAATCTGATAGCCAGGCTCTTGGCGATTCCATACTTTCATTAGCTTGTCATTCAAAAAAGTAGATTTCATGAGCGTGAATAATAATGTTTGCTGTATTTGCGGCTTATGTCCTAACAAGCAATATTTCTAGTTTAATCACTTCAAAGTAGTCTTACTCTCAGTAAACCCAAACTTGGACAACCTGCTGGATAGTGAGGAAATTGATTAGAACAAAAAACCTTTTAAAAATATCTTATTCTCATTTCAGATTGGCAATGATTTTAAAAACTACTGCAAACAAAGTAAGTTGGGTCATGTGAAAATAGCACTGACATTTGCCCATAGTTTCCATCTGATTAAGTGGAAGTGACACCAGTAGATTAGAATGAGACTAAGACAATTCACATTGCAATTGTGTTAGCTTAACTTTAACAATCTTTTAACACTCTTGTTTAAATGTGGCTGACATACCATAATTACAAATCTACAAGCCTTGATTATAGAATTTTACATCATGAACCTATGGGGAAAGTGTATTGATTTTTGTTAAGCAGCTCTTTTTAAAACCACCTTTCTAAAACTATGGAATCTTCCCAAGATTGTTCTTTTGCCTGTCACACTGGTGTTGATACTGTTTTTTCTCTTTATAAAATATCATCATATTGCCAAGCAATTTACACTGATTATTTTTTTCTCCAAGCACAGAAAGTTCTGCAAGTTGCACAAAACTCTTTTGTCTATTTTTAGAAACAAATTTAAACAGTTCTTTTAAATTTAATTATTTTACTGGTGAGTTCAGGATATATTTTTTGCAAGTGAAGTATGAAGTATTGCAGAGAATGGAGATGCTCCTTTTGCTATATGTTGACTCTGTGGCTAATTCAAGCACAAAACTAGTTCATTTTCTTAGTTACTGAATAAATTTGCTATTTATGGTACAAATCACAAATTTTCTCTATCTTCTGTCCATGATATGAATTATGGTTACTCTTGCTTGTTTCCCATTAGCCATAGGCAATAGCTCTGATTCTTTTCATCAGTATATTAATAAGAAACTCATGTCTGCTTTATTCTCATTATAATTAGAAGATTGTATGCAACAACTGCTTATTAGCTCAATTAATGGGAAGGGCTGGGATGTCTTATGTTACACAGGTATTGAGGAATGATCTGCAGAGCTGCTCAGCTATACCAAGTCAGCATGATAAAGCGATTTAATGTGTGTACACTGCACATCCAAGATCTCAGGGATTCAGGAGGGTGAATATATTGCATGCACTGCTGGATACAAGCTGGCTCTATCCAAATGAAATAACCCATCTCAGAGTGCAGCAGCATTGTGCGTCTGTTGTCTAAGGTTATCACCAGCTCCATCCTGGAGTCTTAAACTTAGGTTCAGTGCTAGCTGAATGTGGCTGTTGTTGTGGTCCAGAGCTACTTAGATACCAGGAGCACTCCAGAAGGTACTTAAGGTGTATTTGGATCAGATACAGAAAGTTCCGAGTTGGCCTTGCATTTGAAGGCCACTTCAGTCTTTATACTTAGTCTCTGTCCCATGTTAAAAACTGCTTGATGTGAACTGGCTGAGAAAAGAGCACACTTGTATTTACATAGTGCTGTCTGAGTTAACGTCTGTGGCTATGTAGTCACCAACCCAGATAATTAGTTGAAGGGTAATTGCAAGTTTACTCTCCAGAAACAAAACTACTTGTTTGAAGGGTTTCCTGTTTCTCTCTGTTTTCCAATGCATGCTTGCTTTTAAACTTCAGGAACACCAAACAGCACTCACACATACCTTAAAAAGCTGTGAGAGGAGCACAGTCATTGCTGGGAAAATTGCATAGTGTGTTGCTGTTTTGTTCTTTTCTAAATGCTGTTGATTGTTTTACGTTTTTAGGAGGCCTAAACACTGGTTCTTTTTGAGAACTGTCTCACAAATTTGAATTAGTAATAGTCAGATCTTTAGAAGATTGCCTCCTTTGCATTCCTTCCTCCATCCCATTACCTCTTCTAAAAAGAAAGCAAGACCTTTAGTGAAAGGCATGATTCTGACATGTCATGATTCTGGCATGTTGGGATTTTTGTGTTTACGATCGTCTTCTGCCCCCTGAGGCAAAACTGGCTTACGCATGTCTATGTTGACCATAGTAATCTGTTGATGTCATCATTTTAATTGGCAAAACTATGTTGCGCACCAGGTTTATCACTATAGGTGTAGGTAGTGATTAGATATTAAGGGGTATGGAATTTTTTTTTTTTTTAGGCACTAACATATGCAAAACTGTGACTTTTCAACCTTAAATTCTTTAAGCAGTCTTTCAAAAGTTTGGAAATACAGTAGTTACAGTTGCTTGGCAACTTTAGTTTGGTTCCATTAGACTTACATGTAGTACTGGTGTCTTGGTTTTGGTTGTACATACTCTTTTCATGGCATTCTTATTCATGGCATGGAGCCACGTATTCACCTACGCAGATGAAACAGTTACAAATAATCATTTTGTACTGAATTAGAATGTGGATCTATGGGAAAACTAAAAAATTATATTAATTTATGATAGTGCTTTGTATACAGAAGATGAGTTACAACTGCACTAACAACCATAACTCATCCGGGCTTAATTTTGAGTTAAGTATTATTAAATTATATGAATCATATATGTGGAAATCTCATTCAGGATCAGGAGGTCCATCATATTTTCTTTAAACTGTGTTAAGTCTCTTTCCTGATGCATTGTGAATTGCCTACACACATAATATGATTATAGTTCTATTTAATTTTGCATATTACTGTAACACTTCCAGTTGATCATCTCCAGTTGGGGTGAGGGGGTAATGACAGGAGGAAGTAAATTTTGTGCCTTTTCTCCAAAACAAAGGTCTTGACTGAAGATGATGACTGGACTATAGAAGGGAAAATGGAGATCTGTGGTAACACCAATTGTTGCCACAACAGAGGCCCTGTTTCTTGTCCTTACTTCTCCAGAAGTGAAATTCTGGGGCTCCTCAGCTTCTACAGCTTTCAACTTCTGTCCCATTCCATTTCACGCCATTCTCTCCCAGAATTTTTTCTGCTCCAGAGCCACTTCAGAGTGGGCTAAAAAAACTTTTCACTTTTTTCCAGCTCTTGTCTTCAGCCCATCAGAAATGCTCTTTCAGCTCTCTTGATGGAATAGCACTTCTCTTCTTTATGCCCAACCATCTAAGTTGCTTCTTGCAATACCTCAGCAAAATCTTGATTCCCAGCCGGAATCTTCTGCTTTTTGAGTAGTACACAACTTGAGCTTTCATCCTGGTTTCGTCTATTGGATTCTTCCGTTTCTCTGCCCCCTCCAAGCTCCTGCTGGCATTCAGGAATGCCCTAGCCAGGCAGACTTTCTCAGCAGGGTAAAAAGGGGAACTTCAGTTGTTGGTATGGCAAGGATTTAGAAAAAATCTGTAGGAATGTGTTGCAAGAGCAGGGAAACAACTGTGTTGGAGGCAAGGACCGAATGTGAAGCCCTGGAGATTCAGAGAAATCTCTAGTAACAGAGATGCTGTAAAAATGTTAAAACCAAGTAATTTTTAACTTGAAATAATTTTCTGACTTCAAAAAAACCCAACGACCCTGTAACTGATTTTTATAGTCTTCACAGTAGTAATCTCTGACAAAAACCAAGCTTGCAAAGTTAACGTGAAATGTCATGATAACTCAATTCTGTAAGCTGTAGATGCAGAGGGGCTTAAAAATTATGTGTATCCTTGTCTATGGTTACATCGTGACTCTTAAAAGAGGAAGTTTATGATGATTTTGTTCACTATCAAGAAAGTGAACGCGTAAACTTGAGATCCTGTCCAAATTAGTCACTCATGGCTAAGAAAACATGCCAGTTTGTGTTAACTGTGGCAAGTATTGTATTTCTTTCCTGCTTTCTTCATGTTCCTTCCTGGACTTTTCCTTTTAGGCTCCAGTCTGTAATGCATCTCTGCTTATGTTGCCTTAGTGAACTCAAGAATGTGCATAAATGTGCAGATTTGGGACCTGATATTTTAAGCCCTGCAGGTGGTGATTAGCACAGTGCCAGTGTTACTGCAGTTGTTGAATTACTTGCGCTAAAATTGTGCATAGTGTTAATACATGGAATTTAAGCTGTACCCTGTACAGTTACACTTCTATATGAATTTTTAAGTTTGAACTAAGTCGGCAGAGGTATTTCATTATCTAGTCAGTACATGCTGTCAGCTTTGGGTTTTCTGTGTGCTTAGGCTGAATCCGTGGCATATTAGCATATACTATGGTTAACAGTAGCATTAATTTTGAAGAGAGGCATGTCCTTTCAATAGCAAAATTGAGAAATTCCAGCCAGGGAGGTGTTTCTTGTGTTGATTTTTCTAAGGCTGGAGAGCAGTCTTTATTTGGTGGCTTAAGCACATAGGTGTCATTCTAGCTCATGCAGAACCTGATTTGTTGGCAATTGCTGGAGATTGGGGGAAACAAGAAGAGTAGTAGTGTGTGCTTGTGCTGTCCTTATACCATTTTATCATTTTTATTCTAGGCATCCTCCAGTAGTTGCTGTCTGTGACAGTGGCTCAGGAAGATGGAATTTTTGACTGCCTAGTACAGAGGATCTTAATTTCATTATGCATTCAGAAAATTCATGTTGTGCATACTTTTTTCATCTGTCAGCCTTCAGATAAACTGTGTGCCCTTCCTGTGATCAGAGAGGTAGATCTGCTTGCTACTGCTAATGATGCAGCTACAGGAGATGACACTAGTGTTGATGTATAAAAAGACCAGAGTAGGAACAAATGTAACTTTGGGGAGTGAGAAAGAAGGGGTATTTGGGGTTCTTTCAGCAGCTGCCAGAAGTTACAACAGTCTAAACCACTTGAAGCTCTGCACCCTAAACAGAATAGGAGTGATGTCCCTTCAGAAATCAAAGCCATGCTAAATTCAAAGGTCTCATTTCCCTCTCCTCCTCTCTGGTTCTCTGGTCTCTGATACTAGTCAAACCTTTTGCTGAGCTCACTCAATTTGCTTAACCCAGGAGAAAAACTCAGCGCTTTTTTTTTTTTTCCTTGTGTTAATTTCTTGCTGTTTTGGTGAACTGAATTGCCTCAGGCAGAGAGCATCTGAGCATTAGTGCTGGCAGAGATGTATGCTGGGATTGGCGGGGAGAGGACCTTTGTTCAGCAGTGGTCAGCTTTTTGACTGTCTTGAACCATCTTGTGTTACTTTGCTTTTCAGCTTAGGGAGCTGAAGCGGGGCAGAGAAAGTGAGCAGAAGATAGATAAGGAAGTAAATCATAATGGTATGGAAAAGGTAGTTAAGGAACTACTTGGTTTTCCTTCTACCTTAAGATTCTCTCAAGCCCTTTGAGCTCCTCTGGGTTTAGTCTGTAGCTTTAAAGTAATAAAACTGTGTTTTTTGCACAGAACACACAAATTGTGAAATTGATTAAGTGATGTGGAAGTCAAACATGTAAAGGATTTTAAAAGGGCAGCAGCCACAGCCAGGAGCTGACCTATTGTCTATTAAACATCAATGGTTTAGTTCTGTTCCTCAGTGTTAAAAACTCCTTAACTTGATTTCTAGAGGCAGGTATACCACAGGAAATGTCACTTTAGACTTCACTTGTTTCTTTATACCCTTTCCCTAGTAGTTAACCACTGCCTGGCGCTGGAGACAAGGTCCAGAATAACTGGATCTTATACTTCTACTTTTTAATTTTGAAAGCCTGAGAGAAGCTAGTAAAATACTATTGTTTTGTTTGGGTTATTTTTTTCCCTAAGGGTGTAGACTTATGCTTCAGTGTCCATGAAACATATCTGAAGAAAACAAGCTTGTTTTCAGTAGATTTAAACCATGTATGTCAGAGTCTTCACTTCCCTTGAACATTTATGTGGAGTTCTGAAGGCTGAAAAGAGCTATTATAAATGGAGACTTGAAATATGAGAATAAGCTGTTATTAGTTGTATGCAGTTGTCAGTTTTTACTTATTTAACTTTGGGTGTCCAAGGAGAGGAACGACCTGAGAATTTTTGGTCCGTAGATTTGTTTTAAAAGGGGAGAAGGAAAGGAAAATGTCAATAACTAGTTGGTACCTTAATTATGTACCAGATGCCTCAAATCAAAAGCTCTCATGTACTTCTTGATAGTCCGTGGAACTGTAACACTTGCTAGAAAGCAGAATGGGATGTGGGAACTGTAACAAAATACATTAAAAAATGAAACTTCCTTAAAGATTTTGCATTTCTTTAACATCTGACTCAACTGCAAAACGTATTACACCATTATTTTAGATTGTGGCTTTGTTCTGATTTTTAAGTAAGTTAATCTTTATAGCAATTTTGTTAATTTTATAAAAATCATTACTATCGTAAAATTTGAGACCTTATCTTGAAACTCTATGATAAAGATTGAAGCATGAAGAAAAAACTTTATGGCTAAAGGGCATGCTGAATGCATGTAGAGAATAAAAAGAACAGATCCATATTGACTTTGAATGTTTGGATCTTTGTAGGCTTCTTGAGCACACGTGGACTCGAGAACATTTCTCTTATCTATTTCTCAAAGACTTTTCCACATCTTGTAGGTGGTGTAAGAAAATACTTACTGCTTTCAGAACAGAGCAACCTTACAGGTATATTTTATGTTATAAAACTATGGGCAGCAGTTTGC
>NC_141496.1:28956231-28986231 GCF_009769465.1 Tauraco erythrolophus
AAATGAGCCTTTTGTTTTAGCTAAAAATTAAAATAATTACAAATGCTGGGTTTAGTGATGCACACTGCCTTTAGTTTCAATGGCGCACGCACACTTCAGTAAGTGAATCAACATAAAAACTGCTTTTAATCATATCTCTCCCCCCTTGCTGCTCAAGGGAATTTGCTGTTCTCATTCAAAAAAAAATCATCTGTCTCACAGGTTGATAAAAATTAACTTTTTTGGAACCTAAAAATAGCAAAGCAAATAATACTGTCTGGAATTCAATCAAGTAACCTTGATCAAACAATTAACTCATCCTCTATTAAATCAATATTTGCTGATGCTAATACTGGAGCTAGTTCCCGTAGTTGGAATTACAGCCACTGATTTAGTGTCTTTATTATTAGTAATTAGGCTGCTGTCTTTCCCTGGTACTAATTCTCAAAGCTAGTACTTGGCTGGCTTGTAGAAACCGCCCTAGATAATACTTGTAGTACATGCTCTATATGCTGTTAAAGCTTCTTTGTAAGGCTGAAGGCCCTCTCTGATGGTGTGACTCCACGAGAGTTAAAATGAATTCAGGTGTGTGTTGCCACAGCCCAACTTAGATCTACTGTTGTGGAACCATAGCTTAAGGCTATTTTAGCAAAACAATTTTTGGTGATGTAAACTCTAGCAAAAGCAGGGAGAGTTCCTGCTGTTGCAGTATCAGTATGTTCTCGTTGGAATTTTTCTCCAGATATTACTGCAGTGGTGCTTTTGTGGCAGCTTCAGTTCACTAAAGGTTCTTGTCACCCTAGTACCATTCTGTCCATCCTCAGCAGCACTTCTAGTAGGGCACTTAACTGTGACAAATCAGGAATTAATTTGCCCTGATGTGCTAACATGACCGTGAAGCTCTCTACTAGACCTTTATTTATTCTCTTCTTGTTTGTATAATATATTCTTTGCTTCTTGGATCTGATTATGTTCTTCTGGCTGTTTAAGTCCTATATAGGCTGATCTGATGCTTATTTTTGTTTGGGGAAGGATTTTCTCTGGCACACTCTCAGGTTTGCAGTAGCATCTCAATGTTTGTTTTGGTCCTGAATTAGCTGATCAGAAATTACCTGGTTATTCTCCATATCTTGAAGGATGGTTTGGTTCACATCCAGCATTATGTAATCCAACATATACTTAATGAACATAGCAAAGTGGGAGATGCAACAGCAAAATTGCAGCAACAACAAATAAAGTTAGATAATGGGATTACAATGTAAAAATTACTGTACGGCATCAGACTAGACAACCTTAAAATTCCCTTCTGACCTTCAAAATTTTTTATATTACTCTTGAATCTATGCTTGTTAGCAAAAAGCATCCTGTTCCCAAGTATGGATCCATCATTAGGATTAAAAGATGGATTCTTTTCCCTTCGAAAGACAGGCCATAAAGAAAATTGCTGTAATATGGAATTGTTACTTTTGTCTCTAACCCCCAAACCAGCACCCAAAAACACCCAACGTGAGAAAACACCCAAAGAAACACAAGAATATAAGGCTACTGTGTAATTTGGGAACTTCATTTTTTATTATTTTGTACAAAAACTAGTATGGGAAATAATGCATTTAATGGCATGAAATGTAGTGATGAGGAAAACAATGTTCTGGGATCAGTCTGTGAACCTTGAAAGTGATGTTTCTTTTCATTTAAATGAAATAACTTTGAAAACAGTTACTACTAAGTAGGATGTCTGTCATTATTCAGCTAATAATGCAGGTGCAGTGGTGGTGTTTAGAGTCATAGAATGGTTAGGGTTGGAAGGGACCTCAAAGATCATCTAGTTCCCGCCCCCTTGCCATGGGCAGGGACACCTTCCCCTAGATCAGGTTGCTCAACGCCTCATCCAACGTGACCTTGAACACTTCCAGGGATGGGGCTTCCACAACTTCTCTGGGCAACCTGTTCCAGTGCCTCACCAGCCTCAACATAAAAAATTTCTTCCTTATATCTAATCAAAATCTACTCTCAGTTTAAATCCATTGCCCCTTGTCCTATCACTACATGCCCTTGTAAAAAGTCCCTCTCCAGCTTTCATGTAGGCCCCCTTTAGGTGCTGGAAGGTCTCCCTGGAGCCTTCTCTTCTCCAGACTGAACAGCCCCAACTCTTTCAGCCCGTCTTCATAGCAGAGGTGCTTCAGCCCTTCATTTTCTGGCCCTCCTCTGGACCCGCTTCAGCAGCTCCATGTCCTTATGTTTGGGACCCCAGAGCTGGATGCAGTATTCCAGGTGGAGTCTCATGAGAGCAGAGTACAGGGGCAAAATCACCTCCCTCGACCTGCTGGGCCATGCTTCTTTGAATGCAGCCAGGATACAGTTGGCTTTCTGGGCTGCCAGCGCACATTGCCGGCTCATGTTGAGCTTCTCATCAGCCAATACCCCCAAGTCCTTCTTTACAGGACTCTATTTACTCTCAGTAAAGTAAAAGTCCTTCTTTACAGGACTATTTACTCTCAAACCCTTAATCCCCCAGCTGGTATTGATACTGGAGGTTGCCCCAGCCCATGTGCAGGACCTTGCACTTGGCCTTGTTGAACTTCATGAGGTTCAAACAGACCCACCTCTCAAGTCTGTCAAGGTACCTCTGGATGGCATACCTTCCATCCAGTGTGTTGACCACACCGCACAGCTTGGTGTTGTCAGCAAACTTGCTGAGGCTGTACTCAATCCCATGTGTCCATGTCGCTAACAAAGATGTTAAACAGCACCGGCCCCAGTACTGACCCCTGAGGAACACCACTCGTCACTGGTCTCCATGTGGACATCGAGCTGTTGACCACAACTCTTTGAGTGCAACTATCTAGCCAACTTCTTATTCATCAAGTGGTCCATCCGTCAGATCCAGGTCTCTCCAATTTAGAGACAAGGATGTCATGTGGGACAGTGTCAAATGCTTTGGACAAGTCCAGGTAGACGATGTCAGTTGCTCTTCCATTATCCACCAGTGCTGTAACCTCATTGTAGAAGGCCGCCAAATTAGGCAGGATTTGCCCTTAGTGAAGCCATGTTGGCTGTCGCCAATCACCTCCTTTTCTCCATGTGCCATTTAGAAGTGAATTGGGAAAGACGACAAGCTGTTATCAGCCAATATAGGTGACCTGCAAAGCCATCAGAACCTGAATGATGTTGAGAAAGTCTGGAAAATGCTGATCTAAAAGCCGACGACAATAATGTCTTCGCAGATATCTTAATATTGTTTGGTTTGGCTCCCTATCATCTGAGAACTTTTTTGAGATAGTTTTCTTCTCTGCGCTGCTGTCTGTCTTAGCAGTCATCCAGCTCTACAAGGCAGTTTATCTGTTTCTGTTATGTATTTGAAATGAAGTACCAATATATAGCTTTTTAAGGATATTCTATATGGATAAGCCCACACAGAATCTTTAAAAATATTTTTAAATTAAATTATTTTCATAAGAATCATTATACATTATAGCTAAACTTAACGTTTCCTAGATGCAGGTTTTTGTAGTGGTTAAGAGCTTTTTTTTTATAAAACTGTGTATTATCTTATAGGGCTGCAGCTGTCAAGGGGGCTGTTATCGATGGTGTAACTTTTTACTGTAATAGAACCAGATTAACAATGACTTGGTTTAATTGCAGATTGGCAAAAGAAAAAATTATGTATGAAAAAGAAGCAAAACAGCAAGAAGAAAAGATTGAAAAAATGAAAGCTGAAGCATGTGATGATTATGGAATTAAGAAGCAGGTAAACAATCCTAAAACTTGTTTTATAAAATCCTTCTTTGCTTTCATTTAATCACAGTCATCCTTAAATTAAAGGATGTCCTGTACCTTTTTCCAGACTCCTGTTACATAAGTACTAGACTGAAGTCCTGTCAATTACAAAAGTCATAATAAGCATTCATAGAAACTTCCTTTACTCCAGAACTGTTAAATGATAAGAGGACTGCAAATGGATTACTCAGCACTTGGTGTCAGGATGGCTGTCGCTCACTAACAGTGTGTCTGAGGCCACCAGGAACTCTCTTTCTCAGAAATACCAAGAACCTGAAAATACTCGATCTGGATGCATTTAGGTAAACAATGTGCTTGCTGGTAAGTGCAACTGTTGCAGAGAAGTGAGGATGCTTGAAAGTGAGTATGACACAACATTTCAACTCCTTGTATCCCTTGGGTAAAATCAGACCTGAAAGAGAGGGAGCAGGGGGTGTGCAGCTGCTCATAGCAGCTGCTAGAGTTTGTAGTGAAGTCACTGACTAGCAACTGCTTGCTGTAGTTTCATCTGCTCAAGAGTATGGTTTAGTGTCACTATTACAATATGATTAAATTCTTCTTGGAAGGTTTTCCACCCAGGACAATGGTTGCAGATGGTTGGTACGTGCCCTTTTGGAATGATGAGTGTCGAGTTTCCTTCTTGCTGAGAGAAGGCTTGGGTTTGGGAGATTAATGTTTATTCTTTACAGAAGTGTGGCATGTCTGTGTTTAACTGTGGCCTTTATATTCTTTCAACTAAATATGTTATCTTTTAACAATGTTGTTTTCCCTGTTTTTTTGTAAATCTTCACAGAAACTGAAACTATAAATTAAAATTATTTTCACTTGTTTCAATAATCTGGTGGCTTCATGTTATAAAACCTAACCTAGTGTTCTCCTATGTCTTATTTTAAACAATGGAAGAATAGGTTAAACAAAGCTCAAATATAAAAATGAACAAAAACAAGATCGGAGAAAGCCCTTTTAGAACAAGCTAAACCAACTTTTTTAGTAAGTTCAGATTTCAGGTCATGTGTATATGTCCTGCCTTGCTCTCATTATGCCATGGGGAAGAAATACAAATAATTTCATTTATAGAGCTGAGTTATCTTCTGCCTCACCACGGACTGAGACTCAAAGATACTACAAAATAGTAGTCTTCCTGAAGATCTGCTGGTGCTAACAAGAACTAATGAATGCAATTCCCATTTTTAGTGTCCCCCATTCATCAGATGATTTGACCGCAGCGTGGTATTTCTGCAGTGACCTGCAAGATATCATCAAAGTCAAAAACAGGGGAGGCTGTGAACTTCTGCTGTGAAATGAAACGTTACACACTACTTGAAGGTATTCTGTGACAAAAGCCTTCACAGAGAACGGTCTCAATTCATTCGATCCACTTTTGAAAGCTATCAGTTCCTCCAATGACATCTTCACTTCTTCTTTTAGTGCACTTTGCATTCTGGAAGTTGTTAATGTTTCAGGTTATGAAGACTCTGGAGGCTCAGAAAGAATGCACACACTTTTCATAGGATCAAATCTGTTACTCTAAAGAAAATTATATAATACCAAGAGAGCTTGCTCAGAACCATATTTTGGATAGAGTTAATACTCTGAGATGTTCTTCAGGAAAAATATCTGTAGTTATCCATTTTAAAAATTGCTTTTAGTTAGTAATTCCTAATCTGAATAGCTGTGTTTATTTAAAAATATGGTTGTAGTCTTTATTTCAGTAATGAAAGGTAACATTTGAGGGATGGGAATGAATTCAGCCATTTGAGACTAGAAGAATAATTTTAACTATTATTTTAGCTGAGGTATCAGCTAAATCAGATAAGTACAGACATACATGAGTCCACAGTTGAGGGAGGGATGCTTAAAAGAATTACTTACCTCTTCATGTACTACTATTCTGATTTAGCTTTCTGGTTACTACTCTGCAGTAGAACATGGTTTAACAGTACTAAGTGACTATGGAAAAATTTATGTTAAAATTAATAATGCCATTCCTACAGCATTATGTAGACTTCAGGGTGTGTCTGGTCTGTAAGGAGGGACCGGTCTCTGTCCCCAGACCAGTCTATTGTTCTCTGAGGGAACAATAGTTAGAGCTTCCCCTGTAACACCTATATGTTACCACTGTTCCCCGTGCACGTTGCACTTGCGCTACTTGCTGTGTCTCAGCTCACGTACTTCAGCTGAATCCGAGCTGAGTAAGAACTACTTGTATTAGGTTGTTAATCAGAGGGAAAGAATCTCTAGCATTGTGGTGCAAGGAAGCCCTTCCTTTTCCATCACTTACAGCTTATTAAACACTCTGCCATCATCTGGTTTTTGTCTACAAAAGGTAGATGAGATTTAGAATTTATGGGAAAGCTTATAGCAATTCATGTGAGCCAAATTGGTAGAAAAAACAATTAAGAGCAGTATTGGGGGGAAAAAAAATATGAAAGAAAAATGTTTGTATCTCAAAATCACAATATCTTCAAGCATGAGACTTCTAGGAGAAAGGCTTAATAAAATACTAAATTGAAAACAATCTTAATAAATTTTGTATAAAATAGTTCTGGTTTTATCAGGTTTGTAGAATTCAGGAAAAAATAAAATACTTTTGATGTATTACACCAGGTTTAAATTCTGCATATAGTTTCTGTAGAGGGTTGTGAAGAATGCTGAGCAGTCGCAGGGAGTAGTGCAGTTGTTCCGCTATGCGGATTTTTTTGTAATGAAGCCTTAGTTTCTACACAGTTGTAATTATTCTCAATATATGAAGACTTTACAAAGAGCTTCATAATACTTTAACTGTAACACAAACTTTTCACAACTGTCATCACTCATGAGTGCAGAATGATGACAGGAACCAGTAGTTTCATATTTCTGTGGTTGTTGATGTGTCTCGTACATAAATAAACATCCTTTCCCAGCTATGCTTTTACCTGGAGGCTTGTGAGTATGGGAAAAGCCTGAGGTATCTACTTCTTGTTTCCCCTCAGCAGGATCATAGATATACTCTGAAGTCTTTGTTAACTGTCAGCATTTTTAGTGGTATGATAAATTTTCATTTTTAAAAAAGTTATCCTACAGTTCCAAATTACTTCTTCAGTAATGTCATTTCCAGATGAATTAAAAATCCAATGGACTTCACATAGAATTTAGTATCTGCATGCCAAAGAGTACCTAAAAGTACATAAAGTACGTCTTGCTAATACACTGTTTTTCACAAGTATTGATGAAAACAGCACTATTTCTCTTGCTTTCTTGAGGGAAGGGTAGAGTGTCTCCTGAAACAGCTAAAAATAAATACATTTGAAAACAACATGTATTGCTTTGGAAGATTATTGTGGAAGATGAGAATTTGCTGCTAATCTTTTTACTGGAGGAGTTCACAATGTTTCATTCAGTGAGATGTTCTGTGACTTTTTCATTTTTAAGTGTCTCTTCAACCTCAAAGAAATACTCTGGTTAGCTCAATTGTCTTTTTACATTTTTAGCTCTTTCTACCCCCCACCTTGATGGATCACAGGGGGCCTACAAGAAAGATGGGGAGAGGCTGTTCAGGAGGGCCAGTTGTGATAGGACAAGGGGTAATGGTTTTAATAGAGGGAGGTAGATTCAGGTTGGATATTAGGAAAAAATTTTTTACCATGAGAGTTGTAGAACACTGGAACAGGTTGCCCAGAGAGCTGGTGGATGCTCCATCCCTGGAGACGTTCAAGGCCAGGTTGGACGGGGCCCTGAGCAACCTGATCTAGTTGGAGATATCCCTGTTCCTTGCAGGGGGGTTGGACTAGATGACCTTTGAAGGTCCCTTCCAGCCCTAACGATTCTATGATTCTATGATTCATTCTTCTCACCAATCAAATACAGTAAGATTAGATGAAACATGCAGCTTCACTTCAGTCTGATTATTTTCTTTTTTTTTTTTTTTTCCTAAGAATAGATGATCTTTGCTTAATAATCTGAACTCTAGCTCTAGTTGCTTAGGTAAAGAGGCAGTGGAAATGCTAATGAAGAGTCTAATGCTCCCCCTTATGTATCTGGACCGCATCCTTAAGAAGCACAGCTTCTTTAAAAGCTAGCAACTTAGAATTCTCTGTACTAAGTACAGAATAATATTCCTGACATACAACCGGTATTAAAAATGCTTTCAAACTTTGGTTTTATTGCTTAATGTGCTTTCTGAAAGAGACCAAATAACGAAAAATCATTACTGTGATCTTCCTTTTTTCTCTTTTGCCTTCCCTATGCCCAGCTTTCACCTACATCACCTGTGCTATCCCACTCCCTATTTCTCTGCACCACCATCCTTGCCCAACACATTGTGCCTTTACATTCCCTGGTTACTAGTGAGGTGAGATTTTACCATACTGTAGATTTAAGTTACAAATGTGTTGATTAGCCAACCAGTAACCTTAGCATGACTGTTTACTTTGTGCTACAGTCTCTTCCCTAGTCAGATTATTCATTTTGGAACTGTTGGGCTTCATGATACTTTGAGACAGTCTTTTTTCTTTTAGGTCTCTGTCCTTCCATTAAATATGGCTGCAATTAGTCAGTGGATTCCAAGTGTTTTACAACCTTCTGATGAGAAGTTGTTCAAACCAGTAGCACTCTTCTTAGCAAAATGAATTATTTGCATGTCTTTTCCTCCCTACTGTCTTTGAGTAGATCCATGCCGTTGTGATTATCTATGCAACAGTCAAAGGGCAAGTGATTATAAGGAAGTACTTAAAAGCAGGAGTATGTATTCATGTGTGTATGTATATAATTCGTACATATGTGACTCGTTCCCATTTGTCATGTCTCAGCCTCTCTCGTGTTTAGAACACCACTCCTGTCATATAAAACAATATTGTCACTAAGACCCTGTGACCCAGCAGATTATTAGGCTGTCCTTCTAAGATAAGGAAAGACAGAGAGCCATTTGGAGGTTTTCTTGTTGTTTTCAAATTATTTGTGGATCTGCATATCTCTAAATGTTATGGTTAGATGTGGGTCATGGTTTGATGTGGAGGGGGTGGGGCTTCTGGTGGCAGGAGAGCGGCTTTGCTCCCTGTGACCTCCCCGGTTTTGGAACCAGCTTAGACTTGGTTCTGGCCACCAGATCAGACTCTCATCCCCCTCGGGGTTGAGCCAATAGGGCGCCTCTGCGAATATCCCTATTTAAGTCGGGACAAGGGGGGGGGGGGGGGGTGCGGGGGAAGGTGTCGGTTTTAAGATCTGGCTTTGTTTCTTTCTATCCTCTCAAGTAACTGGTTTTGTTTCCCTTTGTCCTGCTAAGTAACCATTAATAAACTGTTTTGCTTTAAGAAATCCCAGTCTGTTTTGCCTGGGACCATGGTTGGTGGGTGCTCCCTCTGTTCTTGTCTCAACCCTCAGTCCTTTTATTATTTTCTTTTTTTCCTCCTCTCTACTTTACTGGAGAAGGAGAGACTATGTGGGTTTTAGTTGCTGGATCAGCCTAAAACCACGACAGTGGGTCAGCTGGAAAAAAAAAAAAAAAACAAACAAGCAAACTCCACTTCTACCTTTTTGAAGCTGATAAAACTGTTGTCCCTGTTACACAATACATGTCAGGCTGAGCAAAATTCCTTTCTGTTGCAGCATACTTGGTATCGACACTCATATGCAGTAATATTTATTTGTATTCTTAAATTATCAAAAATTTGTTTCACTGTAAGTGCTTGGATTATCCAAAAAGTAGAGAATGTGCGTCATGAGCAGCTCTGATCTGGCTAAAGTTGAAATAGCAGCTTTGAACTTTCATTGTGGGACCTGTTAAAATTCAAAGTTGCTTTTGTTTACAGCCTTGGGCATTACCTCAGTTGTCTCTCCCAGAGTCTTGTCAGACAGTCTCCTCTGCTTGGCCTTTGTGCATGTGTGAAGTAATTTTAGTTATGGTGCCCTTCCACTTAAGCAACTGGTAGGTGGATCTGTTATTTTTGCATCTGTTTCGCTTTATCTGTCGCTGCAATCTGGAATTTATGGAAAACAGATTGAAGGCTACTGATGGTGTATTATGCACACCACTTCTTTGACATCTGATCCAATTTACAAAAAAATCCACATCCCATTTAGTAAATAGGCTATATACACCCCAACAGTTAAAGGAGCTCTATCACATCTGGAGAAACTGCTTTCTTTTGAAAGATGTCAGACATCTGCTCCCTCAGTAGAAATACCTTCAATTCTGGAAGACAACTGACTAGAAATGTGGCAGGTTGAAGAGATTCGTTTAACTGGCTGTGTTTCAGTACACTTAAAGGAAAGGGGACATCATCCTCATTGTAGCCACAATAGCTCTTTTGGTCCTATGTGCACTTACTGACAACAAATTCAATTTGCTTCTCCCTGTATGTACTTCTGTGCTTTACTGCTTTTGTGTTAAGACTGTATTTAGATGCACTTCAGTTACTCCAGTTTTTTAATACTTATGTTTGGCATTGCAGTTCACAGAAACCCTACAGAAATTTAAGGTTCTTTGCAAAGTTAGATCAGTTTCATGTAGTAACTTCTTCTGTGACCTGTTTATAATTTAAACTCCCTTAGAGTTCAGTCAGAAAGTTTGATAGAATTTGGAGAGCAAACACTTTAAAAATTCCAGTCCTAAAGCTTATCTAATTATTTGAGCTTCTGACTTTATTATATACATTTTTAACAGTAAATGGTCTATCTGAGATTACTTGAAAAAAATGTGGTTTATGCAGAAGTTACCAAATTTTGCATAGGTACTTTGGTAATCGACTAATAATACTGGTTCCACAAAATTCCGGTTCTAGTCTGCATCTGTTTGGATCTACTGAATATAATTCCGGGATTTATCATCCTTCTGTTTTTTATTTATTATTACATAACTGCAGGCAAGTATAAATAAAACTCAGGTACCTCTTTAGATCTCAGTCAAATTCTGTTTTGAACAGAGCAATTGGAGTATTTTGTTCTTTTCTTACAGCAGCCAGGACTGCAGCTTACAAATTCTAGATTTATATGCCTTCCCAGATCACCTATTGAGTGGCATATATCAAATAAGTTACTACTTTTCATATCATCTACCAGCTTTACAGTACACAACTATTTAGCAATGCTGCCCCAAGGAAGTCATTATTGGCTATTCTCACTCCTGTAGGTATTCTTTATAGAACAAATTTCTACTACATAAACCGGAAAGCATCATCTCATGCAGTTTACGGCACACCTGATTCTGTGGAAGTTAGAAAACCTGTATTTATTCATTCACTGCTGGAAGTGTGATATACAGACTTCCTAGTCTAATTTTTAATACAGTCCAACACTGAATGCTTAAAAGAAAAGTGATAATACCAATGAGAACTAGAACTTGGAGGTGCTTATTATTTTTTAAACATTTGTCACCCATCTTTGCTTATTTAAAGTAGACAGATGCTGCCCTAGATTCTCTGAAAGAAAATCAGAAACAAAGTTTTTAAACCCTTTCTCTCAGAAATGACTCGAACTAAGAACTTCAATTTACGACACTTAAAACCACGGTGATAATGTCTTACTACATAAGGCCTTTCTATATGCATAAATACGTTCTTACCTATAGCTTATCTTCCCTTTTACAATGACCCTTCGATACAGCAGCATTAATACTGAAAGGAGAATACAACATAGGAATGACATAACGAAATAAGCCATTTAAAGGGAATGCCTTCTGTTGCAGGTTGTCCTGAATGCAGAAGAGGTTTCACATTTAAATATCTAACAGATTTTCATTTCTAAATAGATTTAACATTACTGAACAACTCTGAACTACTTTTCTCCTCAGTGGTTGGATTTCAGATCCAGAAACGTTCCATGAAATAAGTGTCGCCTTGTTTAAATCTGAAGTTGTTTTCTGTAGGAGGAGGCAGGATGTTCAGATTCAGTGGGGTGCCAGTTTAGTAATTTTGTTCAAAGTGCATGGTGAGAATAATCTTTCTCCTAAAATGAAGCACAAGGATAAGTAATAACTTTTTATGCATGATAAGCATCAAAAATATGAACCTGCTGGTCTTTGCTTTTCATTTTTCTTTACCTTTGTCTTTCAGTCAGAGCCTCCTGCCGCGTGCACACAATGTGATCAATAACTCAATAACTTTTTTCATGCAGTAATTATCTCTATGTGGTATTATCTGAACACTGTTTTTTCTTTATTACCCAAAAGATGCAGGAGATATTTATATAACCAGCTGATCCCATTTTGGATGAAGCTGCTTCTCGACAGCAGGAGAAAGTTTGTTTTAAATAGCCTTTTTAACAAATGCTGTTTGGAAAGCCTACCAGGCAATACTTTTCCTTTTCTAAGGGAAAAATTAATCTAAATACTCCTTTGAGCTTAATACTTTATATTTAATTAAGCACAAAGTAAATGGAAGTGTCCTGTAAATTAACAGGGGTTTAAGCAATTATGCTAAGTGAGTGTCTTTTGATACTAAAAAGCCTATTGAAAAAATAGGTACAGCTGTTTCGAAGTTCCTAGATGATGACTGGACTACTGATTTTTCAGAGTGAAGACTTATCGTAAAAAAAATAATGTTCCTATCTGGAATACATTCTCATTTTACTGGCTTCTAATTTTCACAGATCGAGATCCTACAAGAGTCACGAATGATGATTCCAGATTGCCAGCGCAGATTAGAAGTTGCACACGCAGATCTTACTCAACTACTAGTAAGTATAGCACCATAACCCACTGATGAAGAAACGCTGCTGTTCCTTGATGAACTTGCATGAACATGCTTGTCTGCAGAGCAGTTGAAGTGTACTAGAACTGGATTGAAGAATTACTTTTTACAAGTCCCAAGACCAGCATCCTGTAACATACTAATATTTCGTTTTAGATAACTGTCTTTGCAGACTTGGTCTTCAGTCTATGAAACCTGTGTGCGTTAGAATATTAGAAGCTGTCTTTAATGGAATGTACACTCGACGTACACACTTAAATACTGAACTGCTAGAATGGAGTCTGAATTCCTGTGCTAGTAACATGATCAGAAAAAATACTTCACCTGCTTCAGATCATTTTCTAGATAGTGCAGTTGTATATAATATGCTTGTAGTGAACTAGTATAGGCAAAATACTTTGCGTACTACTTTTATGATATATGGACAAGAAACAAAACAGCTGAGTCCTTGCCGAGTACTGCTTTATGTTTCATTAGTGAGGTGAGCACTAGTGCCACATTTTCAAGATAGGAGTACCTGCAGGAGATAGTAAGTTTGGAGATCATCATGCTGATTTTAAAAGCTGCCTTCTCATCAAGAATTTAGCTTCACCTGTAAATGCTACTGTAAGGCTAAAAATACATACTCTGAATTAAGCGCCAGACACATTTGATGGCTAAAATGCAAATATCTTCTCAAAGGAGAACTCAAGGTGTCTTATCCTCAGGTAGTACGTCTCCACTGCTTTCCAAAATAAATGCTTAGGATTTAGGGTCTTTTTGTCATTCAACGAGTTACCTAACAGTTAGCTGGTCTAGATGTCACTGGCATGCACAAGTGGTTCTATTGATCCATACAGTGTGCTGTACAAACTTAAGGAATGGGGAGAGTTGCTATTGTTAAGAATTTGAAAGTCTTCAAAAGTTGCTTTCTGTGCTTAGCTCACTTTCAGTGCTTCTATTAAAATCAACTGTATGGTAGTAGGTTTTTTCAGCTGTCAATCTTTTTTCCTAACAATACTCTTGTTCAGAGGTCTGTTGTTATTTGTTCCAGTTATGCTGTCTTTAGTTTTAAATATTTAACAGAATAACATAAAAGTATGCATAGGTCAAATCTACTCACACATGACAGCTGTTATCTTGGACCTTAAGTAGGACAAAGTAAATCACTGTGCTTTGAGTCATGTAGAACTAGTGTTTTCAATAATGATATATCCCTTGTTTCATAGAATCACAGAATGGTTTGGGTTGGAAGGGACCTTTAATGGTCATCTAGTCCAAACCCCTTGGAGTAAGCAGGGACATCTTCAACTGGGTCAGGTTGTTCAGAGCCTCATCCAACCTGACCTTGAATGCTGCCAGGGATGGGCCATCTACCACCTCTCTGGGAAACCTGTTCCTGTGTTTCACCACCCTTGTAAAAAATTTCTTCCTGATATCTAGTCTGAATCTACCCTCTTTCAGTTTAAAACCATTACCCCTTGTCCTATCGCTACAGGCCCTGCTAAAAAGCCTGTCCCCATCTTTCTTATAGGCCCCCTTTAAATGTTGAAAGGCCACAGTAAGGTCTCCCCAGAGCCTTCTCCAGGCTGAACAACCTCAACTTTCTCAGCCTTATCTTTATAGGAGAGAGATTCCATCCCTCTGATCATTTTTGTGTCCTTTCTCTGGACCTGCGCCAACAGTTCCATGTCTTTCCTGTACTAAGGACTCCAGAGCTGAATGCAGTACTCCAGGTGGGGTCTCACCAGAGTGGAGTAGAGGGGCAGAATCACCTCCCTCAAGCTGCTGGCCACACTTCTTTAGATGCAGCCCAGGATATAGTTGACGTTCTGGGCTGCGAGTGCACGTTGCTGGCTCATATCCAGTTTTCCACCCATCAGCAGCACCCCCAAGTCCTTCTCTGCAGGGCTGCCCTTAATCCCCTAGCCTGTGTTGATACTGGAGGTTGCCTCTACCCAGGACCTAGTACTTGGCCTTGTTGAACCTTCTGAGTTCACATGGGCCCACTTCTTAAGCTTGTCTAGGTCCTTCTGGATGGCATCCCATCCCTCAGGTGTGTCAACTGCACCACTCAGCTTGGTGTCACCTGCAAACTTGCTGAGGGTGCACTCGATCCTACTGTCCGTGTTGTTGATGAAGATACTAAACAGTACCGGTCCCTGTACAGACCCATAAGGGACACCACTTGTCTTTGATCTCCATCCGGACATTGAGCAACTGACCAATACTCTCTGGGTGCAACAATCCGGACAATTCCTTTATCCACCAAATAGTCCATCCATCAAATCCATCTCTCCAATTCAGAGAGAAAGATGTTGTGGGGGACTGTGTTAAAGGCTTTACGGAAGGCCATATAGATGAGATCTGTAGCTCTTCCCTTGTCCACTGATGTAGTCTCTCCATCACAGAAGCCCACTAGGTTGCTCAGGCAGGACTTGCCCTTGGTGAAGCCATGCTGGCTGTCTTGAATCAAGTCTCCCTGTCCTCCATGTACCTTAGCATAGATTCTAGGAGGATCTGTTCCATGATCTTCACAGGTAAAGAGGTGAGGCTGACAGGTCAGTAGTTCCCAGGGTCCTTCTTTTTAAAAATGGGTTTAATGTTTCCCTTTTTCCAGTCACCAGGGGCTTCACCTGACTGCCATGACTTTTCATATATCATGGAGAGTGGCTTGGCAACTACATCAGCCAAGTCCCTCAGGACTATGGGATGCACTTTGTCAGGCCCCACAGACTTACATATGTTCAGGTTTCTCAGGTGGTCACAAATCTGATCTTCTCTTGCGGTGGGAGGGATTTTGCTCCCTCAGTCCCTGCCTGGTGGTCCGTCCACTCAAGAGGTGTGGGAAGAGACAGTACCAGTAAAAACTAAGGCAAAAAAGTTGAGTACCTCAGCCTTCTCCTCATCCGTTGTTACCAGGTTTTTTTTTGCATACTTACCTTCTTGAATTTAATCCCATATCAGTTATTTTCAAAGTACTCAAAAATTTTGTTTTTGATTCCAGGAAAATGAAAAAGAATTGGAAGAAGCTGAAGAGTATAAAGAAGCACGTTCCATACTCGAGTCAGTGAAGATGGAAGCCTAGACGTTTTTCAGTACTCTCTTTATATGCATTAGCACTGGGTCCATTCCACACTTATTATTTGACTATGGCTCTATTCCTATTGTTGACTTGCTAAGGTTCCCTTTATGCAAACTGGCCTTTCTCTAACCGCAAGATGCATCAAATAAAGGATGTTCTGAAACATCTGTGTGTTCCGTATTCAGGCAAAACAGAAATGTTTCCAGTCCACTTTGATTACAAAAAGGAAAAATAAAGCTGATTTAATTAAGCGTAATAGCTAATACACAGAACTTAATCTGAACAATTCAGGCTAAGAAACGAAGTTTAGCTATGTAAGGAATGTGAGGGACTAACAAATACTTTACAATGAAATAGAATCATAGAATGGTTTGGGTTGGAAGGGACCTTAAAGATTGATTCATCTAGTTCCAACCCCCCTGCCGTGGGCTTTAGAAGCACCTTATATTTGAAGTAATTTCAAGCCATTATAGCATAACAATCTATAGTGATGGACTAAATGACCCTTCAAAGTCACCCATCTTTTTTCTATGATGCAATGTATCTGTAATTTTATCAAGTATGTACTCCTTGTTTATCTTTGAGCCCAAGACAGAACTAAGAGCTGATTCCAAATCTTCCTCAGTTTGCCTGGGGATGACTCATAGAGCCCCAATCACACAATTAACATTGATCAAAATTGTTACTTTTTCAAGAAAAAGAATTCAGCAGCTGACCAGGATGTTGTCGGTTGGATCTGGTGGTATGAGTTCTCAATTGAATGCTTTTCCAAGCATCTTGGCCTCAGTGAGTTTTTTTGAGCAAAGCTTGAACCCCAGAAGGTGAAAGAACTAATAGGTAAGGGAGCAATGCTTAAACTTCCTGGAAGACCATTAAAACATTATGTACAAAAGCTGTGTTCTTTCCGAGTAGCTTCTTTAAATAGCAAACAGTAAGCTCTGCTGATGAACAAGAAAGCTTTTTACGTTAGTTTTTCTAGTTTGAAAGTACTCTGGCATGTTCCTTAAAGGCAACACAAAGCACAGTGTACCTTTTGTGTGGTGCTATATTGAATACTCTTAATAAAATTTTTTGTTAATTTGCTTGAGTTTGGGTAAAATGCAGTTTCAGTACCTCTATTTGTGTACCTTAAGCACACTGAGAGTAATAAGTCTACTTCTCCATCACTCTCAAGCACTGTTCTGACAGATTATCAACACCGCAAGACTTCTGACTGAGTGCAAGTGACCTGCTTTTGAAGTGACCCCAGACCAGTACTACTAGATAGTGCTAAGAGGTGAAACCTTTTGTGACACTACTACGGCTTCATAGCAGTACACGCACACCTTCTTACCAGCATTGTGTCCTAGGCTGCCAGACACTGCCCAGTTGACAGCACAAATGAAGTGCTATTGAGAACACGTGTCTTTGAATACTCACTTCAGCCAGCTTCTTCTGTGGATCTTCACCAGGAAAGGTAGCTGGAGTGGACAAAGCAGATCACATGTCTTAGCTGACCAGCTGCAGTCAGTGTAGCAGTAACTCTGTGCTTTCAGCCATTGAGTGATGTGCGGTGAATAAATGCTGAGCAGAAAAGGAGGTGAGGGGAGTGCAGAGAGCTGTCAAGTCTGCTGGGTAAAGCAGAATTTAAAACAAAACCTACTCTTCTTCAGAAAAGAGAATACACACTTCTGGAAAATAGGCCCACAGAAAAATTACGTGCAGTTGCTTAGCGCCACAAGAAATGCATGTCAGCATGAAAGCTCAACAGCTGCAGGACCTATAGTGGCTAAAAGAAAGTAGCATTGTGATCTGGATTAAGTTGGCATTTAAAGGCACATGGAACTGAGTAGCTACCATAAAAAACAGACTCAGGGAAAAGTTTCTTGGTGCAACAGTTTCTAGGGTAGAGTGGTTTCTCATGTTTCCCTAATACTCCTCTGTCCAAGCTACTTTCTAGTTCCCTCCTATTGCATCATGAATCAAGATGATACTCTCTTCTATCCATTTCTTCTTTTCTGTGTTCTCCAAGAGACCGAGCATGTTCTGTTGCTCAGGAAATAGCCACCCTCACTGATGAACATCAGGGTATGTCCATATCTGAAAGTACTTGCTCTCTTGTCTCCAGATGCCTGTGGAAGCATCTAACTTCTGAGAGGACAGAAGCATCATACCTGTAAAAACTATACCAAAAAATGGTGACAAGGCAGCAATAACATAGGGCTGGCCCCTGAGGGGTGGACTGGCAAAGCCATGCAGATATGCATTACTCATGCTAGCAGAACAGTTGATCCAGTGATATATTACAGTAGATTGCATTTTTCCAGCAGTGGTCCGAGTGGCCAGATGCAGATTATTTATGAAGGAGATTGTTTTTGCTAAGAAAACATGTATCATTTAGACTGGATTCAAGTTGTATAGTGAAGTAAAATGCAGAAAATTAATCATAAGCAGTAGTATTGTTACTATCCTCTCAGATACCAAACTCGAAAGGCAGGAGCACATGAAGTAATACCATGTTACTTCTAATTTTAAAGTTATCTAATCTTTTTGGAAATACGTAGTCTGCATTAGTGAATACAAGAGACCATCCGAAAAAATGAAAATCCTGTGGGCCATATTTTTGACCTCCATCCTCTTTGAACCTTGTCACTGGCTTTACTGATGCCTTTCAAAGTCTACCTAAGATAGATGAGCAGTATTTACCTTTTCCTATGATGATACATGTTAATTTATCACTTAGTTTTCATGCTGCCCTCTTACCTCTTTCCATCTATACTATCTTTTCAATTAAACATATTCTGCCGGCAAGAGAGGTGTCGCAGCCGTCTCGGGGACGGAGAGAAGAACGACACAGAATTCAGGTGCAGGAGAAAGAGCCAACGCCAACAGCAGGAGCAGCATCAGCAGTAGCAGCATCAGCCGTTTATTAATTACAAATCCGTATATATATATAATATGGTTCACAAGGATGGCCAAGGCAATTGGTCGCTTGACCATCCACCTCCCAGAGTGATTGGCTAAATGCTACAACACCCATTTCAAAACAACTTTCCCAGTGTGCCATAAACAAGACTGCATAACAAGCTACAGGTGCAAGATAAAGTCTTAGTTTACAAAAACCTCAAACTGTTTCTCAGCTAGCCTGCATGGGAAAAGGAACTTTCACAGGACGCTGCAGTAGCTGGAAAATTTCTGCTTCTAGCCTTTTTGTATCCACAGAGAGGTATAAGAAGATTCTCAATTATTTGCCAGTTGAACAAAGCATTTGCTTTACTGAGAAGTTAGAACAGAACAGGAGTCCACATTACACCCTGAGGGGTGATTTGAGAAGAAAAAGGTAGACTGAAGGTAACATCGTGGTGTAAGTCCTGTGCCCAGTGCTCTGATCACGTGTTCGCCAGCTACTGCGTGCTTTGAAGTTTATCCTTGCACAGTTAAGATTCTTGCCCTTTGATTCAGAAGATGTGCTGCATCTGAAGTACAATTGTAGAACAAACTTGGTACCTTCACCTGGAAACTAGTATTTCTTAAGTCCTCAGTTATACTGAGAACTGTAATGAGAACTGAAAGTAGTGTCAAAACTCTGTCTTCTAACTTGAAGTCCTTCCTTCACTTGAAAAACTTCCACAACACACAGATAATTTCTTATAATGGGCTAATTAACAAGCCAGTTGCTTTTGTTATTAAAACTGTTTCAATTAATAAGAAGCGTTTTCTTACCAAGCAATAATCTCTCAAGGATTCTTTGAAGGTAAGTTTCTTCTATTAATAAAAGCAACCATGATTCTAAAGCAGTGTTTCTGACAGGCTTCTAATATAACACATCTCAAAATCAAGTTCCTCAAAACAGTCTGCATGAAAGGGAAACCTTGTAATTTATTAGCACCATCTTTTGGGTTGTTGTTTTATGGTGTTTGTGTTCTGGGAGCAAGATCCAGGAAAATAATTGTCTTCTGAAAACCACAGGTTGTAGTTGAATACTTAAGAAGAGGATCCAAGAACTCCATACTTCAGCACGAACCATGTGAAGCACACCATTAAGCCACAAATCCCTTTCTCACTCCTACTCATCTGGCTCTAATCTCTGTCTGGGATTTGCAACCCTGAACCTCTGCTTAGAGTGCTAATGTCTACATGAGTTATTTCTTCCAAAACACAAGTAGAGGAAACAGCTGTCACTGCATACTTTTACCCTTCTATTTATTAGCCAAACAGGTACTACTTCCTTGAAATACGGAAATCTGTTCTTGTAAGTGGTCACACTATACTAAAGACCAACCAACAACACAAAAAAGACGACTGAAATTTTATATTAAAAAAAAAAAGGTGGAATGACTCAAGTAGTATGGGGAGCAGGGGAAAGCACAATCTGGTCAAAAAGCACTTGCACAAGGAGCATCACTATGTACAAGTAATTTCTGGCCATAGCTCACTAGCATAAAGGGAGAGAGACTGAATAACATAGGGGTTTTTCCCCAATCAAAAAATATTGCTCATTGAGTTGAATTAGCTGAATTTCACCGAGATCACACATCATAGGTTAAAAGGAGATTTATCCACTGAAACACAGTTTCAGAAGGGACAGAGTATGTATTGGGTCCAAGACTTAACATCCAAAAGAATATGTTAAGTGGAATGTTAATTACGTGCCTATCCTGTAGGCACATAATCAGCTATAAAAAAAAAGGACTACAAGGTACATCTTCAGGCTTCAATATTCTTTAAGAGGAGGGAAGAGCTAACTGTACACAGATACTTTGAGTTAAATCCAAAAAAGGATAAAGGTGGTACAGCACATCCCTTTTAGACGCCCTGCTAAATGCCTTGAGGTAGGAAAAGGGGACTGACTGCAGATCGCAGAGCCAATTAGTGCAGTGCCACTGAATCCGAAGGCAAGCTTTTCATAGACGTCAAATGCTCATGGATCTACAGAATACAGTGCATTTCCTACTACAAACACTTGCTACACACTTTGTTGGATTTTCACTTTCAAGCAAGGGAAACGTTTGGGTTTTCAGAATGGCATTCACAAAAGGCAAACTAAGCAAGAAGTTTCTAGCCAGCAGGAAACATAAAGAGTAAGAGCAGGAAAAGAAAGGCTTTATCTGCCATTTAGAAGACCTGTTTTCCAATCCTTTCTGCTTAACCTAAAGCAGAGGCTTGCATCCAGATCTGCCAGTTAAAAAACAAACTCACCAGAACAAAACCACACAGACCTGCTCTATTTCCTTAGAATAACATACTGTTCTGGCAACCCACCTTCTGCACCTCTAGAGAAGGCCTTCAATTCTGAGCTGCAGCTCAACCTCCTACACTCTTATAACACTGACTGCACTGGCTTTAGAAGTCCAGACTGAGACCTCTTCCATTGAATACTCAGCAGCCATGGTTCAAGACATTCCCTTGGGGGTGAGGGAGAACCGAAAAAAAAAGACTTCAAGTCCTTGGTCTAATTGAAGCAAGCTGAAGGGTTCAGATCAAGGAAAATGCTTAACTACTGGGCAGTATCTTGCTACTCATTCCTAACAGAGTGGGGTCCTCAGAATTACCGCGTTAGTGGGATGGGTGGCTGCACAGCTGCTTAGAGTGGGTAATCACCAAGAATTTACTACTAAAATTGAACGGTCTGGCCACCCCAAACGGTGCAGTTCTGTTCAACTGACCTGTACGGCAAAAGAGGTGAAAGAGGAGGTGTGTGTGTTTAACAGGTGCATGATATGAGGCAAATTTTACATGGCAGCAGAAACTATCTGCTGCACAAACACACGAGAAGGTAAAAGCTAGACAGCATTTCTGAAAGAGATGTAAGGGTTTTAGTGAATTATATGCAAAACATTAGCTTACAAGACACAGGCAACAGCCTCCTCCTTATTAGTAAGGCTTCATTTAGAAGCACTATCACATCCAGAAGGTACAACTAAAGGAAAGAACAAATAGGAAAGGTTCAGAGGAAACCAGTGAAAACTACCAAAAAGCTTGAAAAGCGGTCTCTAAGAAAGATGGAACAAATCCAGACATTTTAGCCTGTAGAATCCAGAGGGTGGTATTGGTAACAGCATTAAAGCTTATACAAGGTTATGGAGGAAAGGAATAAACAAGGCAGAAACAGTAAGATGCAATGAGCTTCAGTCACAGGGAGGGGAAAAAAAAAAGTTGGAAGGATTCCTTCCTCCTCAGAAAACGTCTAAGACAAATGAAGCTCTAGAACAGACTGGAACAGCCCAGGGAGGCTGTCAGACATGCATTCCTAGAGGTCTTCTCTTGAACATGCAGCTCTTGTCACACATGACACAGTGACAGCTGATCCTGCCTCATACTTACACATTAGGGAAAAGCATCTAAAGGTGGATGGAGAAAGTGCACTTCCCTTGGCAGCACTCATCTGTTAGGCTCACCCACTCACGCAGAAATGTAAAAGGCAAGATTGGTGGCACAGCTGAAGTGAACTACTCTGAATACAGCGAAGAGGTGGTCCTCAGAGCCCCCTCAAAGCAGGGGATTTCAGTGACACATACCAGACCTTTCAGACCTCACACATGTTACAATGCAGTGGATTCAAAGAAGCTGAAAAATGGTCGTCCTGAATGAAAGGTCTAGATTACAATCCAAATAAAGTAAATTTGTCTGACTTCCCACTTTTTGTTCACATTCCTGAACACTCACCTCTTAATGCAATGCAAAACATACCTTAAATTCCCACTTGTCAGTGGTGTTTACTTTGTGCACAAGTGACTCACTCAGGCAAAGATGAGGCCAGAAGCTTGGACTGAAGCCAAACACTGAAGGAAGGAGCTTGCAAAGCACCAGAAGTGAACTGTGAGGCCTGCTGGAAGCACCTGGGAGGGAAGCAGCAAATTCAGTTGAAAGTCTCATCTTAGTACAGACTCCGAGCAGGAGTACAAGCTTGAGGGAAAGGAGAAGAAAACATGCCGCTTATGGCCTTACTATCTTAACAGCCTCCTCCCACCTGATCTCTCTGAGCATCCACTCTTGATAAGGACACCACAAACAGAAAACACTAAAGAGAACCACTTACTGGGTTCTCTTCCATGTGCAATCTTGGCTATAGTCTGTTATTATATTTAAGAGACGCTTCACAATAAATCTGAGTGACAGGCTTGGGGCTTCAGGAGAGATGGCACAAGAGATGTGAAACTGTCACCTGCCCCGTGTTTTATAATCAATCATGTATTCAAACACAGTGAAAAAAACAGCACTTGAACTCTGCAGATTACTTGCTAGCCTGTCCTAGGATCTGGCATTTTGGGGCAAATGTCACTGGAATTTGCCAAAGCCCAAAAATCTAGAACCATTCCGCAAAAGCACTACTTTTAACAGGAAGAAGGAAAACTTCCACTTCACAGCAGTTTTGTTCCCTTATTGTTCTGAGGTTCCTACAGACGTTGCATTAGGGGGAAGGAAACCAAATGACCCATAGAAAGAACCTCAATTAGTACGGTTAACAGAAGCCGAATAGGTTGAAATTGGAAAAATAAGCACATTATTTATCTATCAATTACTACTTGCTTCCCATTTCAACAAAAGGAAATAAAATTTTCTCATCCTTCCTAACAATCCAGAGGCCTCCTCCTGCCCCAGCATAATTAGTAGTAAATTTCACTACAGCTCTCCATACGCAATCAAAAAGGCTACCTAATTTAAAAAGTAATTAGTTTACACAGATAGATGTGAGTGGGTAGATTAGTTTATGAAAATAGAATGAAATTCCTCTGGATGCTTTTAGTGACTTGGCTTCCTGCTAGTTTACAGCTTCTACACATTTCTGAAGGAGTGGGTTCAAAATTTAAAAAAAAAAAAAGAGAAAAAAAAGAGACTCTATTTGCAAATGAAGATGGTACCTTTCAAACCAATTGATCAGATATGTCAATTTTATAATTTGTCCTCCATTTTCGACACAGAAGATAAACTTCATATTTATGCATAAAACTCAACACCTCCACAAAGGACTAACATGTTATGTTTCATTCTCTTTGGTTGTTTACACAACACCTACCACCATGTTATCTATTTGCCAAGCCGAACCAGTGCTGAACCTGGAAAAGGAAGGCTTGAGTGCTATCACCCAGCATACCACAGGGTTTGCAAGAAGCCAGAACAGCTCCAGATATCAGACCAGACCAAGGGCTCTTTCCCCTAATCATTCTGCCACCAGCAGAAGCCAGGGAAGACATTCTGGGCAGGAACGCAGTTTTCTTCTCAGGGTGAAGATCAACCCTCACACACCTACGTGCTGACTCTTGCAATTTCCTCAAATGCAGAAAACTCGATTGCATCACTGTGGCTGGCAGCAGCAGGGAGCTGTACTCCCACTCTCTTGAGCTGGGGAACAGGTGGGGGACACAAAAGCCAGTAGCCGATACTCAAAGGAAAAGTGTAGAAACAAGTGTAACAGCAATCCTTGATGAGAACTAGGAAGTTCTGCCAGGGAAATCAGCGAGTTAAGAAACTTCCTCCCTCAACGGCTTCATCACAGCCAATATCTACTGATGGACCTCACCTCCATGAATGCATCAAATATCATTTGTCACCTTTAAAAAAAATTGCAATAAAAACTCTAACCAGCACAAGACAGCAAGCTGCCTTCTAAATACTACGAAAAAACCATACAAAACCTAAACTGTTACTCTTAGTTGAGCAGATTAAACAGCTTAAGACTTAGGTTTTATACTTTAAATTAAGAAGGCATACATGAAACTCAAGTTTTAAACAGCGATATCAAAAAAGATACAACTATCTATACCAAATTCTTTAACCGATTTGTTTTAAAAGGATGCAGAGACCAACTCTCATTTTGTTTGCCTTTGCTATTTTTGGAGTGCTACCCCCAGATTTGAGGAATATTGAGTCAACTGGAAATTTCTGGCTAACATGGACTGATGAGAAGCCACACTGAAGACATCTGAAATTTCACATGTACCCTCAAGCACAGTAGATGGAGCTAGTGGGGGGGGGTGGGAAACAGCTTTCAGAGTAATCTAAATGAAGCAATTTTCACACCAAAGCTAACATATTACTTGGTCAAACCAATTTTAAATCAGTTAACTATCAACTTTACCTACACACATTCAGCAGCCTACATAAAGTGAGATGGTAAAGCTAGCCCATTTCTGAATATTGTTGAGCTTTTACAGACACAGCATCTAAAAAGCCATCACATTAGGTCCTTACTGTGCTGGGTGGGGGCCGTACAAATAGAGAAGAAAAACAATCCAAGCGAGTTTATGGTCTCAATGATCATGCGAACACATAAATGAGACATGCAAAGACTTTTAAAAAAAAACAAGGTAACCAAGAGTCTCAGCCATAAGGAAACAATGGTGGCCACACCACCAGGCTACTACTGGAAATCAGTTTCCTTCCACGGATAGGCAGAGCTGAAACCGCACTAAACTGGAAGGAGGACAACTAGCGTTCTCATCTGGCCACTGTGTAACAGCAGCTACATGCCAACGAAAGCTATGGAAAAAAAAATTTAAAATGCAATCTTACAAGAACAAAGGACAGCTAGGAGAGCAGAGGTGACAATTAAAATCCTGTAATATCATATGGCAAATGGGATGCTGCTAAACTATGAAGAGTTCCAAGGCAGAGATATTTCTCTTGTGGGTAAGAGAGGCAACGGGGGAGAACCCATGTCCTAAATACTAGCCCCTTCCAAGGAGCCTAGAACTGAGCTGACATGGAAACTAAACCACCTTCCTATCATTAAACTATCTTCTTATTATTGTTAAAAGGAGTACTGCCAGAGCAACATCAAGACACATCACATAAATGAGAAGTCAAGGTAAGAAAGGTCAGATGGTTTTGCCAGAGTATGCATGTCCTGTGGATAAACAGAAGATTCCACTCCCCTTCTGCACCAAACACATCACCTTTCAGAAAGGCTCCTATTCATTTTTAATGAAACACTCAACTGGAGCTAGACCAATACACTCTACTCACACCTCTAAATATCAAGTTTTACTCAAAAATTGCAACATCATCAGCTGCCTACGATCAAGGGCACTTCACTGACCTTCAGAAAGATGTGTGCTACTCTTCATACAGAGGTGGTTTAGAAATAGACAATCTACTTTCTTCTCCTCCCTGAAGCTTGAACAGAAAAATATAAAGAATGTTTGGTATCTTCACAAGCAAAAGGCAAACTTGCACATTGGCCAGATGCTTGATGAGCCAGACACAGATAAACTATGTGTTTCAGAGTGATTACTAGGCAGAGCAGTAGACCACTATTCGGGCCAGGTTACCAAAAGCATCACAGTTTTGTTTTGTTATTCTTCAGCAAATCAATTAGCCTCTCCGAGCTTTACTTCAGTTTTTCACAAAAAAACAAACAAACAAACACACAAACAAAACAACCAAACCCAAAACCTAAATGTTTTAAGTTTTGATCTTCCAGTGGTGATGTCAGGATTATTTCAATTTAGTGCTTCTGTCCTCTGGTGAAAGTTAAGTGAACAAACTATACTTAACTGAAGAAGCAAGACATACTTTACCATTAAGACATTGACACTCAAACACACAAGCTTCAGAACTTCTGGCAGTTTTAAGCACAGAAGGTAATCACCCCAGGGTATTTTAAGTATGCAGTATGTTGTATTACAGGTAGTTCATACTGTTAAGCAAGCAGAAGCAATTATTCTCTTACTAGAGAAAAATCACACACATCGCAAGATTAACACATGAAAAGTCACTTTCAATCTCTATAACTGTTTTTTTAAAGTCTTCTGCTGTAGAACTTGGGTTGTCAATGGTGGTAAATCTGATTGAAGTGACCAGTGGAAATGGCAGGATGAAGAGGAGTTAAGAGCTGGAGAGCCTATTGCCAGTTAGTTAGACTAACTCTGGATGCACAAGAATTGGGCTCCAGGCAGAGAAGGAATCCAAATGCTTATCTCAAGCCGAAGAGAGAATCACACCCTACCTTTCAAAACCCAACAGCTGCCCGAAAGCACACACACTGTGCTAAAAATGGAATCATGACAAGATGATCACAAAGGACAACACACTTTGCAATCCAGGATAAAGACCTTATAAGGATGTCTCAAGACAAAACATTACCCCATCAACTACTTTTTGAGCTACAACTAGGCAAGAGAAGTTTTACCAAAGCTTATATATAGACCAGCCTTCTTGGAGCTCGTATTCCCACCAGGAATCTCCAATAAGCAGTCCAAGGAGCCTGCTACTGTTTTCAAACACTGAGTTCAAAAAGGAAGACACTTTCCCTGACTGTATTGGGCTATTTTATCTCTGCCTCTTTAATTCTCCCCCTGCAGAGCAGAAGGCAGGCATACTCTGAAGACAGCGTAAGAGAGAAGAGCAGTGACAGCCGGGACCCATCCGAAGAAAAGGTGGCCATTTGCAGGTTTCCTCCCCCAGCATGTCACCATACCCTACACTATGCTTTCTCCTAGGAAGGAAGCAAAACTTGAATAACATTCAGAGAGGCCAGCATTGCACACAGAGCCTCAATTTGCTGATTACCAGCAACCAAGCCCAATATTGTGTTCTGGCTCCCTCCTCAATTCGGACACCCCAACATGAGACTTTCTCTATAGTTCCTCTCCCTCAAAGAGCAGAAGTGAATAATAATACCATTCTTGCCTCCAACACTAAAAAGGAAAACTCAGTACCTCCAGTCTAAAATTACTCTCACACTGCCCATCTGTGGACCTGACATCTTCAGAGTATGAAAAGGGCAGTAGTTATGATGGAGTTGCCAGACTTGCTGACCCAAAAGGCATCATGTTCTGTGTCTTCTGTGGCTACAAGGCTAAAACTCTTTCGTGCCATGACTCTCAGGTGTGCTTTCATGCCAGTTTAGCCATCTAACTAATCACCACTATTTTACGCTGAAGGTAACTCACCTAAAGCAGACTCCATTCATGCCAGGTGAAGACAAACCTAGTCAGGCACTTAACATGCTTGTGATGTGTTACTGCTCCACTGTGTTGACTGAAAGCCTCTATTAACCAGACAAGTACCGTTCCCCCCAGTGTTTGTCACTAGGGTTGAGGCACCTGCAGTCTGACCAGCTGCAATCATGAGCACATGTTGCTCTTTCAATAAGGGAGGCAAAGGAGGTTCCAGGACTCTTAATAATTTCATGCCTGGTCACTACCCTACAGCTAAATACTTTTTCTGTACAGTACTCCAGACACCAAATGCACTATTTTTCCCCAACACACAAAGTATCTTCTGCCCGTTACAAAATTTGATACCTTCTTCCTAAGTGGAGCATAAAGAAAAAATGGCTTTCAGTCCTGTAGCTTCTCTAGCAACAGAGGATACAAAATTCTGGGTTACTGAGTCTCAGCTCCCCTTATATTATCCTGTTTACAGTAAACACCTACTACAGTTGGACTGTAGTTTCAGTTGAGAAGGGACAGCGAGGTTTAAATGTGAAGAAGTTCACAATACTTACGTTGAGGTTTGAAGGATTCCTTGCTAGCTGGAACATGAGAAAACGGTCCCACATTCATGACAATTTTAGGAAGCTGAGATTTTTTTTTCAAACATTGTAAGCCACAACTGAAATATCAGCCACTGGCCTGACTAATCAGGAGAGAGGCCTTCAAGCAGAAGAGTTTGTGTCTATGCAGAGCATGCACATGAAGCAAATAATGACAGAAAGTCTGGAAATGAAACTCAAACAGAAATCTGAAAAAGAGAGGGTTTTGAGAAAATGTTTATTTACCTCTTTCCAGCCAGCAGCAGAGTCTCTTGAGAATCATGACTTTTTTTTTTCCTCTAAACATGATTTGCAACTTCTTCCAACAGAACCAATTATCCAAAAACCCAAAATGTTTTTTCCTAGAAGAAACAAACAAACAAACAAACTAGAATCTTAAGAGAGCTGTCCCTTAGGGCTACTTCGGAATTTCTAACATGTTTATGGTCATAAACATAAGTACTACCAATGGGATATCCTGAGCTAGAGCTTGGCTGGTCCCAGCGCATCTCCATCATTTTACAAAGTACCAAAATGGGAGACAAATGTCAGTATTTGGGATGTGTATATATAAGCTGTGAATAGTTTAAGACTACATACACAAATACACGGAAAATACAAATGAAGGAAGTAAAAAAAAAAAAAGAGAGAGAGAGAAATAACCTCACCATGTTAGAAGAGCAGGACAAGTCTTCAACCCAGGTGCCACTGGTACTCCTGCGAGTGCCTGCTCCCCTGCTGCTGAGCGCAGCTTTCCCGTATTTTTTTGCTAATGTCACACAGACCTTTTTCCTAATCAAGAAACTTGACCTTTACTGTCTATTGCAGGTATCGGGCTGAAAAGTGAAAACGTTTTTGGCGATAATGAGAACAAAATGTAGATTACACCTCCTCTTTAAGTTACTGAGAGCGTAAGCAAAGAAAGAAAAATACCCTGGCCTTTATTTTATTTTAGTATTTCATATGCAAGCTGTTTTTCTTGATTAGACAACAAAACACCAAGACATGCCCCATTTTACACTATTAAAAACAAAGCAAAAAGCTGGGGACAAAAGCAAAACAACGGCTTTCCCTCTGTCACGCAGCAGGGCCAGCATGTAATTTCCCAGGGGATCGCGAGGCAGCCCATTATCCCATTTGCTTCCCTTTTATTCTGGGTAAAGACAGAGCTTTGCTCCCCAACAGGCCTGTTCCCTCACAGGTGCCACGGCCGCCTGCCCCGCACCGCCACGCTACGCGAGCCTCGGCCCGGCCGTCAGGGGCGGCGGCCTCTCACACAGCCCCGAGCTGGAGCCGCCCCGCTACCTGCGGGGGTTCCGCTCACCTCTTCTCCGTTACCTCGGGACCCCGCTGGCAGCCCCCACCGGCCCCTTCCTTCGCCGCGGTCCGGCACCGCTTCCCGCCCGGCGACATCCAGCGCATGCGCGGCAGGCGGCGGGCGAGGCGGCCATCTTGGTGGCTTCGCGCCTGTGGCGAGCGAGGGGCTGAGCGGGCGTCGGGTCGCGGGTTGGTGGGCGCGCTGTAATTAGTGTTCCTAATTAGCCGGTTTAGGTTTAATCTGCGCTCACTGACGCCACCGTTCGCCCTGCTTTGTTGCTTCGGAAGGCTCGACTTGAATTCTCACAGCTTTTGCGCGTTTTCACCCGGCCGGCGTGGCCGGGCCCGGCGCTGCCCGCGGCCTCACGCCGCCCGCTCCGCCGCGGGGCCGGGGACAGCGCCCCGGAGCGCCGTCGCTGCGGGCGGCCGGGGGTGGGCGGTGAAGGAGCGGTGATAGCCGGGCCTTTCAGGGCGCTCCGCAGGAAGGCTGCGGCGAGGGCTGCTTGTGCCGGGCGGGTGCACGGGGCGGGGAGGGGGCCGTAAGGCGTTGCTACTCCTCTCATTAAAAATGGCCGCGCTAATGGCTTTTCAAAAACTAGACATAATCACAACGCCCATCTCCAGGCGCGGTCCGCGGGCGAGGAGAGCGCGACCGGCCGCAGGCGCCGGTCCTCCGGCGAGCGCGCTGGGGGCGGCGCGGGCCCGGGCAGGGCCCGGCGGCGGGCAGCCGGGGCAGAGCTGGC